>NW_027095464.1:0-223036 GCF_036850765.1 Saccopteryx bilineata | reverse complement strand
CTCCTTAATCACATATTCAGGACTCATATTCCTATATTCTTTTTGCATTATGTATCAGTAATCCAACAGTAATTTTTCATTTCTTCATCATGGGGCACTTTCAGATCAAAGCTCCAAGATTCCCATATAAATATTTACTATTTGGTCACTGAACTTGCCAGAGTGAAGAGAACTATATGCTAAAAAGAGTATCACTGGCATACCTCTGCCTTTTTTTTCTATGATCCCCTTGCTGTCCTTTTCTCATGCTTCCTAATGTGAAAGCTTACTTATATTTTTCAATTGCATTTATTAGTTAGGAAGAGAGGGAGAAAGGAAGGAAGGGAAGAAGGGAGGAAAGGGAGGAAGCATAAATGAGGCCAAAGAGATTAGAAAATTTCAGTAATCAAGTGAGGAGCCTTGCTTAGTAACACTTAGCAGATACTTCCTATGAAATTCAAAAGGGAATAGGAGGAGATGTTGTTCACAGTCTACTTGTGAAGAAACAACAAATAAAAAATATGTGTAATATGATGTAAAAAGTGATATGCCATGAGAAGAACATAAAAAGTGATATTAAGGTTCAGAGGAAGTAGAGGTCTATTTCTTTTGAGTGGATCAGAGAAGTTGTTATTGGAGCTACTTTGAGGTTGTTTTGTTCTGAATTGTTTTATTTCAAAAAAACTGCATGGGTTGAAGAGATGTTATGGATGGGAATTTAGGATTGGACTAGATAGCCTTGCCTATCCTATCATAAATGTATTAGCATTTCATAGGCAGCAATTTATCTGTCTGGGCCACTTCTTTGGAAGCTGAACCTGACAGGCTCTGATATTACCTGTGGAGAACACCTTTTTTCTTATTTATGAGGGTGTCTCTGTGTTTGTGCTTAGGCTTACATTTTCCCTCTGGAGACTTGGAGACAGCTGTGTCTACAGGGGCTAATACTAAAGGGGATATATCAACTGAACACAATCTAACTATTAACAATATCTTTTAAAAATGAACCTTACCCAGGCCCTGGTCGGTTGGCTCAGTGGTAGAGCATCAGCCTGGCATGCGGGGGACCCAGGTTCGATTCCCGGCCAGGGCACATAGGAGAAGCGCCCATTTGCTTTTCTACCCCCACCCCCTCCTTCCTCTCTGTCTCTCTCTTCCCCTCCCGCAGCCAAGGCTCCATTGGAGCAAAGATGGCCCGGGCGCTGGGGATGGCTCCTTGGCCTCTGCCCCAGGCGCTAGAGTGGCTCTGGTCACGGCAGAGCGACACCCCAGAGGGGCAGAGCATCGCCCCCTGGTGGGCAGAGCGTCACCCCTGGTGGGCGTGCCGGGTGGATCCCGGTTAGGTGCATGCGGGAGTCTGTCTGACTGTCTCTCCCCATTTCTAGCTTCAGAAAAATACAAAAAAAAAAAAAGAACCTTACTCAGTCATTTGCATGTAAATGCATGCACCTGAAGCATGCACAGACATACATGCAGCACATGCAGAGTTCTGTAAGCCTTGGCCTGGGCAAGACTTCAGGTGACTATAAATAAGTGGTACTTATTTTTTATTTTCTGTAGCTCTCCTCTATCTGGCTATATCTTAATCTACATTTCTATCTAAGGCTAATTAGGCATAAATTCTAGCCTCATGACCTTCTGTATGCAGTAAGGAATTCATGTAAGAAAATGACTCATCAATTAATTCAATACATCTTTATCAATATCCATAACCAGTTATTTGCCAGGTACTATTCTAAACACATAGGATGTTACATGAGGTAAAAAAGAACCAACCCATACCTTTGCAGAGTTTACATTCTGGGAGGTATTTGCCGACAATCAAGAGAAACATAGTATTTTAGGTGGTGTAAGTGCTAGAACACCAGTATGGCAGAATAATGGGGGAGGAGAGTGTGAAAGTTGGGTGATCAGAAATGGCCTCTTCAATAATCTGACATTTGAATAGAGAATTGAAGGGAAGAATAAGCAATGGGAATTTCTGGGGGAGAATTATTACAGGCAAAGGAAGGACATAGAGCAGAAGCCCTGTGGCTGGAGTATGCGGCGCATGTTTCAGGCCAGTGTGGTGTGTTCTAATTTACATCAGCCTCTGTGTTGAGAATAGATAGCAGGAAGAAAGGATGGAAGCAGGAAGACTACAAAAGAGTCGACTAGCTAAAATAAATAACAAAGATACAAAGAGATGGGAGGGGGTGAAGAAGGAGAGAGGGGTTAGGGGAGGGGAGGGGCACAAAGAAAACCAGATAGAAAATGACAGAAGACAATTTAACTTTGGTGGAGGGGTATACAGCACAATCAAATGTCAAAATAATCTAGAGATATTTTCTCTCAACATATGTACCCTGATTTATCAATGTCACTGCATTAAATTTAATAAAAAAATAAAAAATAAAATAAAATAAAAGATACAAAGAGGAACCACAATGTTGGTAGATTTTGGACTGTTTGAACCAACAGGATTTGCTATTGGACATGATATGGAGTGCAAAAGAAAGGAGTTGGGGGTGACATCAAGATTGTTGGTCTGGCCCTGGCCGGTTGGCTCAGTGGTAGAGCGTTGGCCTGACGTGCAGAAATCCCAGGTTCGATTCCCAGCCAGGGCACACAGGAGAAGCGCCCATCTGCTTCCCCACCCCTCCCCCTCTCCTTCCTCTCTGTCTCTCTCTTCCCCTCCCGAAGCCGAGGCTCCATTGGAGCAAAGATGGCCTGGATGCTGGGGATGGCTCCTTGGCCTCTGCCCCAGGTGCTAGAGTGGCTCTTGTCGCAACAGAGCAACACCCCAGAGGGGCAGAGCATCACCCCCTGGTGAGCAGAGCATCGCCCCTGGTGGGCGTGCTGGGTGGATTCCTGTCGGGCACATGCGGGAGTCTGTCTGACTGTCTCTCCCCGTTTCCAGCTTCAGAAAAAATACAAAAAAAAAAAAAGATTGTTGGTCTGAGCACTTCACAGTTTGGAGTTGCTCCTAGCTCAGGTGGGAAAGGTTGCAGAAGGACATTACTGGAGGATATCAAGAACTCAGTTTTGAACACATTAAGTTTGAGATGCTTTTGGGCCAATAAGTTTAATGTGATTTTTATGCTCACTCTTCTTGTTAGAGATAGTCGCTGCTCACATGATGATGCTGTCGTGATACAGCTAATTGCCTTTCATGCTTGGGAAGGAGCTTGGCTATGCTAATGTGTGCTGGAGGAGGGACTTTTGCTCAGAAAAGTTTTAAAAGGAGAACCCAGGAGGCCATTTTGCAGAGAGACCATGTTCTTGCAGAGAGGGGAAAAGATCATGTTGTAGCAGGGCAGAAAGAGACCATGTGGTGGTTGGGGAGCCAGCCAAAATGGCAGAGTGCTGAAGAAGAAGCCAGTTTGTGCAGAGAGAAGGAGATGGGGAACAGAGGTGAATAAGACTGGTGAAGGCGTTTGAGTTGAGGAAAGAAAATGGAAGATGTCAGTGGCTTTGGAAGCCCTGAATGGAAAGGGAAGTGTTTTCCCGCTATGTGTATTTTCTTGCCCACTGGTAGTGAGCAGGAATAAAGAGCATGGCTCACCAGTTCTTGGCTCCACTGTTTCTTTACTGTCTGTCCAAAGGGAGCCTGCATGGGCCAGGCGGTTTTGATGGTGGCCGTGGCTACTAGCCCTACAGATGCCTATTATTGAAGAGTTTGTGTATAAGACTTTATTGTGGAGTTCAATAGACAGGTTTGGGCTAGAGATATAAACTTGGGAATTGCAGCAGTTAGATGGCTTTGAAAGCTGTGAAACTGTGTAGAATAACCAAAGGAGTGGGAGGAGAGAGAAAAGTCTGAGAACTGAGTGTTGGCATATTTCAGTGTTCAGAAGTCAAAGAGACAAGAAGGAACCTGCACTGGAGAAAGAAAGAGACCACAGAGATGGGAGGAACACAGAGTGAATGCTGAAGCCAAATGAAGAAAGTGCTTCAAAAGGGATGGAATAATTAACTGTTATTAGATGTTGCTGAGAGATCAGTTATGGCCTAAGAGTTGATTTAGCAGCACTGAAGTCTTTGAGACTGTAAAGCCAGTAGCTGCAGCCACCATCACAGCCACCTCGCCAACATGGTTTCACATTTTATCCAGACAGATGGTAAGGAATTAACAGGACCAAGAACTGGTAGGCCATTTTCCTTTATTCCTGCTCGCAACTGACTAGTGAGAAAATACACATAGCGGGAAAACACTTCCCTTTCCATTCAGGACTCCCAAAGCCACTGACTTTCTCCAGTTTTTGCTAGAATGAAAGGCCTCACTGAGTCCCCTCTGCATGCCTCCATTTTGGCTGACTCTTCCATGTGGTCTCCTGTCCTGCTACAACATGGTCACCTCCTTTCTACAACAATGTGGTATCTTTCCAAAATGGCCTCCTAGCTCCTCCTTTTAAAACTTTTCAGAGTGAAAGTCCCTCCTCAGCGCACATTAGCATAACGTGCCCCTTCCCAAGCATGAAGGTAATTAATATGATCACATCAGCGACAGCAGTCCACATGGGCAGCACTATCTTTAATAAAGTGAGCATAAATAATTTATATGCCCAACAGAGACCTTTGTTGCATTATTTCAGTAGTGGTGGTAATGGGAGAGGAGCAGCCTAATGAGATTGCTTTCAAACAAACAAAAAAAGAATGGGAGGAGAGTAAACTATGATTAGTAGTACATACAGGAAACTCTTTGATGTTTTACTGTAAAAAATAGAAAAACTGAGGGACGTCTGGTTAAGATGGCAGCATGGGTAAATGTGGTACTCGAATCTTCCTACAACCACATCAGAATTACAACTAAACTACAGAACTGCTACCATATAGAACTACCTGAAATCTAGCTGAATGGAAGTCCTACAACTTGGGATAAAGAAGCCACATCAAGTCTGCTAGTAGGGGCGAAGATGTGGGACAGGCCCAATGTCTGTTGGCTCTACTCCCACATGTGGTGGTTTAAAATGGAGAGAGCTCTCTCGGCTGTGGAGTTTTCCCCTGAGGAATGAGGCCCCCAGCCCAGGGTTCCAGTGCCAGGCAGAGAAGTCCTCATAACTTCTGGCTGTAAAAACCAGCGGGAGCTGTGGCTGAGTGAGACAGAGAGCTGCTGGATTTGCAGGCTTTGGTGTCGTAAACTAAGTGCTTTGGGTTGGTTTGCATAATAAAAACCCTTTATGGTAGCTTGGTAGGTGTTGTTGGTTGTCATCTAAATGAGGCAAGATCTGAAAAGATGAATGACTTAATTTAAAAACAGATCACTCGATCTTGTTGAAGAAATGGACTATAGAAGACAGCAGTAATACATAGTCAAGTGTTAAAGACTATAATATGGAATAAGGAATAATGGAATTTGGAATCCATTCAGTAATACATATTGCCTGCTTAGTATGTTCAAGGATCTATTATAAGTACTGGGGATATAGCAGTGAATGAGACAGAGTGAAATGTCTTTAATTATATATTTCAGAGAAGTTTCACCATGGTTTTGCTGTGATTATTTCAAGGTATCATGATTTGGTAAAAACCACAATGTACTAAAAGTTAAGAAACTGGTTTTTCTGCTCTTTGCAGTATGACATTGTTGCTTCAACTGACCATGTCTCAGTGGGGGGGTCCTCATCTATAATATTAAATGTTATGATTTTGCAAGCTGTACCCTGACTAAAAGTACTGTGAGTTTGGTCTGTGTTCTCAGCTAACAGAATAACATTGCTCTAAAGTGTTTTAGTCCTCACCCAACTTCCCAATCTAAAAACTGGGAATGACACAATTCATTTCATAATGATAAAACCCTGTTTCCTTAGTGAAATGCTGCATTAACATGCATTCTAAAGACATCCTCTATGTATGGTCAGTAGCCACCGCCATCATGGCCAGGCACACACAGGTTCACACTAGATTTGGATGAGATGGTAGAGAAACTGCAGAACCAAAAACTGGTGGGCCAGTCCTTTTATTCTAGCCTCATACCCAGCCGGTGAGTAAACACAAACACACTGGGCCCCAAACCCCACTCATTCAGCACCCACAAAGGTACTGACACATCTGTGTTTTCCTAGATTGAAAGGCCCTACCAGCCTTATTCACTTCTGTTCCTCATCTCCTCTCTGCACAAACTCTGCACAAACTGACCTGTCCTTCACACCTGCCATCTTGGCTGCTTCTCTGCCAAAGTGTCCTCCTCTCTCTGAAAACTTTTTGGCATGAAAACCCCTCCTCCAGCAAACATTAGAATAACAAAGCCCCTTCTGAAGCAGTAAGATAATTAGCAGTTTCACCTTGCAGCGCATCCATGTTGGCAATGCCATTTTTAACCATAAAAGTGAGCAAAATCAAATAACACATATTTTATGAACTTACTTGCCCAACACTCCATTTCTGAAATTCTAGGGCACTATAAGAGATAGTAGTCATGTTGCCTACAGGTGCAACAGCCCTCCTTCTTAAGCTAGTGATGACCTGAGAATCTTTAAGAGGCTTTGAATTAAGTAATGAGCTTTGCCCCCTTGCTTACTTCTCCCTGTCCAGGCCTCAAAGAGATGCTGGTTTATTCTGCAGAGTGGCAGAATGAGCAGCAACCCCGATGTTCTGGAGAACTACAAGAGTGATCACTCCAAGAAGCCCCTGCGGATTATTGACCTCAACTTCTGTGAGCAGGTGGACACAGACCTGATCCTGAGCTTCCACAGGAAGGAGCTGAAGGATAGTTTTGTGTTTGACATCAAGACGAGGGAGCACACCTTTTACCTGGTGGCTGAGACAGAGAAGGACATGAATAAGTGCATACATAGCATCTGCCATATCTGTGGCTTCCATCTGGCTGAGAATAGCACAAGTATGCAAACAAGCCCAGAACTTGTTTAGAAGGGGCAAGGAGCCTCCTGGAGGAGGTTCAGTGGCTGGGGCTATGATGATTCTTTGAACATGGGACATCAGATTCTTTGAACATGGAGAACAGGCTGTAGCTAAAAAGCTTTCCTCTTTGACAAAGGGTAAGAGTGTGAAGGGGTTGGCCCAATATTAGAAGGAGCCCTACCCCTAATGACACTCAAATGGGAAACTAAGATATGTTGGGGTTGTGATGAAGCAACACATCCTTTGTGCTAAAGGTACTATCTTCAGGTGCCATTTCTCAGCCCTGCTCCTTTCTCTTCCCTCAGCTTCTAGCACTCTGTGCCCAGGCACCTGTCAGCCACCTCCTAGGGCAACTTTCACCTTGGTCCTTTTTCTGATCCGTCTCTGTCTGTCTAGCCCATCTATTTTACACCATCCGCACAGGTTTTGTGTTTGTTTGTTTTTTGCTTGATTTTGGTTTTGGTTTGGAGTTCTCTAGGATTATTACTGATGTATAATCCAGTGTGCATTTATATACACCTGTGTGGAGACTGGTGAGAAGAGGGAATGCTGATTTATGTTTGGGCTTTACCAAAAGAACAGCTCAGCTTTTTGAAATGAGTTTTAAATCACCAAAATTCTCTTTGGCATTTGTTTGGACTCATTCTCAACTCTGGGATGATTGAGGAGCAGGGTTGGGTTTTTTTTGTATTTTTCTGAAGCTGAAATGGGGAAGCAGTCAGACAGACTCCCGCATGCGCCCGACCGGGATCCACTCGGCACACCCACCAGGGGGTGATCTCTGCCCATCCAGGGCATCGCTCTTTTGCAACCAGAGCCACTCTAGTACCTGAGGCAGAGGCCACAGAGCCATCCCCAGCGCCCGGGCCATCTTTTGCTCCAATGGAGCCTTGGCTGCAGGAGGGGAAGAGAGAGATAGAGAGGAAGGAGATGGGGAGGATTGGAGAAGCAGGTAGGCGCCTCTCCTGTGTGCCCTGGCCGGAAATCGAACCCGGGACTTCCGCACGCCAGGCCAACGCTCTACCACTGAGCCAACCGGCCAGGGCCGAGGAGCAGGGGTTTTTTAAGGCAGGCAGAGAATCTAAATCACTAGTTCTTAAACCCCATTGCACATCAATTAAAGAGACTGTAAGAAATATTGATGCTAAGGACCTATCAAGTCAACTAAGATGCTAAGGTATTAGTGTTTTTTTATTAAGGCTCGGGACAGTGAAACAAGGAAGGGCCTACAGTAGTAGAAGAGGCCCAGACAGGGCTGCTTGGCTCACTGGAGAGTCTGAAGAAAGGGGCCGTGGAGGCAGGTTCAGGGATTAGCTCACGACAAGCCGCTACTGCCCACTGCTCCCCTGGTTGCAAATCTCATGGGGACTGTTATCCTGAGAGGGAAGAAAGGTGTAGCATGCTCTCTGGAGGTAGAGTACATAACATTAGTGTCTTTTTTAAAAGCTTTATTCTGACTAGCAAGGATCTGGGGTTCTGGAACCTTTTTTTTTTTTTTTTTTTTTTTTGTAGATACCTGAAGGCCACATATAGTCTCTGTACCATATTCCTATTTTTCAATTTTTTTTACAACCCTTTAAAAACATAAAAACCATTCCTAGCTCATCAGCAATAGCAACATCATCAGGGAACCTAATGAAATGCAAATTCTTGGACCCCACTCCAGATTTACTGAATCAGAAACTCTGGGGGTGAGGCCCAAAAATCCCTATTTTTTTGTACATATATATTTTTTTTATTAAATTTAATGCAGTGACATTGATAAATCAGGGTACATATGATGAGAGAAAATATCTCTAGATTATTTTGACATTTTATTGTGCTGTATACCCCTCCCGCAAAGTTAAATTGTCTTCTGTCACCTTCTATCTGGTTTTCTTTGTGCCCCTTCCCTCCCCTACCCCCTCTCTTCTTCACCCCATCCCCCCTCCCCCAACCCCTCGCCCCTGTTGCCATCACATTTTTGTTCATGTCTCTGAGTCTCATTTTTATGTCCCTTCTATGTATGGATTCATCTTAGTTTTTTTTCTGATTTACTTACTTCACTCCGTATAATGTTGTCAAGGTCCATCCATGTTATTGTAAATGATCCGATGTCATCATTTCTTATGGCTGAGTAGTATTCCATAGTATATATATATACCAAAGTTTTTTAATCCACTCATCCTCTGACGGACACTTGGGCTGTTTCCAGATCTTCGCTATTGTGAACAATGCTGCCACAAACATGCGGGTGCATTTCTCCTTTTCGAGCCGTTCTATGGTGTCCTTGGGGTATATTCCTAAAAGTGGGATAGCTGGGTCAAAAGGCAGTTCGATTTTCAGTTTTTTGAGGAATCTCCATACTGTTTTCCACAGTGGCTGCACCAGTCTGCATTCCCACCAGCAGTGCAGGAGGGTTCCCTTTTCTCCACATCCTCGCCAGCACTTATTCTGTGTTGTTTTGTTGATAAGCGCCATTCTGACTGGTGTGAGCTGATATCTCATTGTGGATTTAATTTGAATTTCTCTAATGATTAGTGATGTTGAGCATTTTTTCATATGCCTATTGGCCATCTGTATGTCCTCTTTGGAGAAGTGTCTACTCATCTCTTTTGCCCATTTTTGGATTGGGTTGTCTGTCTTCCTGGTGTTGAGTTTTACAAGTTCTTTATAAATTTTGGTTATTAACCCCTTATCAGACGTATTGTCAAATATGTTCTCCCATTGTGTAGTTTGTCTTTTTATTCTGTTCTTGTTGTCTTTAGCTGTGCAAAAGCTTTTTAATTTGATATAGTCCCATTTGTTTATCCTGTCTTTTATTTCACTTCCCCGTGGAGATAAGTCAGCAAATATATTGCTCCGAGAGATGTCCGAGAGCTTACTGCCTATGTTTTCTTCTAAGATGCTTATGGTTTCACGGCCTACATTCAAGTCTTTTATCCATTTTGAGTTTATTTTTGTGAGTGGTGAAGGCTGGTGATCTAGTTTCATTTTTTTGCAGGTAGCTGTCCAATTTTCCCAACACCATTTGTTAAAGAGGCTGTCTTTACTACATTGTATTTCCTTACCTCCTTTGTCAAATATCAGTTGTCCATAGAACTGTGGGTTTATTTCAGGGTTCTCTGTTCTGTTCCATTGATCTATATGCCTGTTCTTATGCCAGTACCAGGCAGTTTTGAGTACAATGGCCTTGTAGTATAACTTGATATCAGGAAGTGTGATACCTCACACTTTATTCTTCTTTTTTAAGATTGCTGAGGCTATTCATGTCCTCTTTTGGTTCCATATAAATTTTTGGAATATGTGTTCTATATCTTTGAAGTATGTCATTGGTATTTTAATTGGTATTGCATTGAATTTATAGATTGCTTTGGGTAATATAGACATTATAATAATGTTTATTCTTCCTAACCATGAGCACGGTATATGCTTCCACTTGCTTGTATCTTCCTTGATTTCTTTTATCAATGTTTTGTAATTTTCCGAGTACAAGTCTTTAGTCTCCCTGGTTAAGTTTACTCCTAGGTACTTTATTTTTTTGGTTGTAATTGTGAAGGGGATTGTTTCCTTAATTTCTCTTTCTGACTGTTCATTGTTGGTGTATAAAAATGCTTCTGATTTCTGAGTATTGATTTTATATCCTGCCACTTTGCTGAATTTATCTATCAGGTCCAGTAGTTTTTTTACTGAGACTTTAGTGTTTTCTATATACAATATCATATCATCTGCAAATAATGATAGTTTTACTTCTTCTTTTCCAACTTGAATGCCTTTTATTTCTTCTTCTGGTCTGATTGCTGTGGCTAGGACTTCCAGGACTATGTTAAATAAGAGTGGTGAAAGGGGGCACCCCTGCCTTGTTTCTGATCTTAAGGGGATTGCTTTTAATTTTTTCCCATTGAGTATGATGTTGGCTGTGGGTTTCTCATAGATGGCTTTTATCATGTTGAGGTATGTTCCCTGTATTCCCACTTTGCTGAGAGTTTTGATCATGAATGGGTGCTGGATTTTATCAAATGCTTTTTCTGCATCTATTGAAATTATCATATGGTTTTTCTCCTTTTTTTTGTTTATGTGATGAATCACATTGATTGATTTACAAGTATTGTACCAACCTTGCCTCCCCAGAATAAATCCCACTTGATCATGGTGTATGATATTTTCCATATATTGTTGAATCCGGTTTGCTAATATTTTGTTGAGGATTTTAGCATCTATATTCATCAGAGATATTGGCCTATAATTTTCTTCCTTTGTGTTGTCTTTGCCTGGTTTTGGAATCAGAATTATGCTCACCTCATAAAAGGAGCTTGGAAGTCTTCCTTCCTCTTGAATTTTTTGAAATAGTTTGAGAAGGATAGGAGTTAGTTCTTCTTTAAATATTTGGTAGAATTCCGTTGTGAAGCCATCGGGCCCGGACTTTTCTTTGTTGGGAGTTTTTTGATAACTATTTTGATCTCCTTTGTTGTAATCGGTCTGTTTAGGTTTTCTGATTCTTCCAGATTGATTTTTGGAAGATTGTATGTTTCAAGGAATTTGTCCATTTCATCTAGGTTGTCTAGTTTTTTGGCATACAGTTCTTCATAGTACTTTCTTACAATATTTTGTATTTCTGTTGCATCAGTTGTTATTTCTCCTCTCTCATTTCTAATTTTATTTATTTGAGTCCTCTCTCTCTTTTTCTTGGTGAGTCTACTTAAAAGTTCATCAATCTTGTTTACCTTTTCAAAGAACCAGCTCCTAGTTTCATTGATCCTCTGTATTGTTTCTTTAGCCTCTATGTCATTTATTTCTGCTCTGATCTTTATTATTTCCTTCCTTCTACTACATTTGGGCTTTACTTGCTGTTCTTTTTCTAATTCTTTCAGATGCAGGGTTAGGTTGTTTATTTGAGCTTTTTCTAGCTTCTGAAAGTGTGCCTGTAGTGCCATGAACTTCCCTCTCAGCACTGCTTTTGCTGTGTCCCATAAATTTTGAGTTGTTGTATGCTCATTGTCATTCGTTTCTAGGAATTTTTTTATTTCTTCTTTGATCTCATTCTTAATCCATTCATTATTTAACACCCTGCTATTTAGTTTCCATGTGTTTGAGAATTTTTGAGCTTTTCTGCTGTGATTCATTTCTAGTTTCATGCCGTTGTGATTGGAGAAAGTGCTTGATATGATTTCAGTCTTCTTAAATTTGTTGAGAGCACTTTTGTGCCCTAATATGTGGTCTATCCTAGAGAATGTACCATGAGCACTTGAAAAGAATGTATATTCTGCTGCTTTAGGGTGAAAGGTTCTGAAGATATCTATTAAATCGAGTTGATCTAGTGTTTCCAATAAGTCCGCTGTTTCTTTGTTAATTTTCTTTCTTGAGGATCTATCTAGTGATGTTAGTGGGGTATTGAAATCCCCTACTATTATAGTATTGCTGTTGATCTCGCCCTTTAAATCCATCAAAATCTGTTTTATATACTTGGGTGCTCCTATATTAGGTGCATAGATATTTATAATAGTTATATCTTCCTGTTGGATTACTCCCTTTATCATTATGTAGTGGCCTTCTTTATCTCTTACTATATCCTTTGTTTTAAAGTCCAATTTGTCTGATATAAGTATTGCTACCCCAGCTTTTTTTTCATTTCCGTTTGCATGAAATGTTTTTTTCCATCCTTTTACCTTCAATCTATGTGTGTCTTTTGTTCTAAGGTGTGTCTCTTGTAGACAACATATGTATGGGTCCTGTTTTCTTATCCACGCAGCTACCCTATGTCTTTTGATTGGATCATTTAATCCATTTACATTTAAGGTTATTATTGATATGTAGTTGTTTATTGCCATTTTCTTCTTTAAAGGTGTATTCCTTTTTTTGCTATATTCTTTTCCCACTTTGATCTGTTTACAACAGGCCCCTTAACATTTCCTGCAGCATTGGTTTGGTTGTAATGAATTCCTTGAGTTGTTTTTTGTCTGGGAACCTTTTTATTTCTCCTTCGATTTTAAACGATAGCCTTGCTGGATAAAGTAGTGTGGGTTGTAGGTTCTTGTTCTGCATTACTTTGAATATTTCTTGCCATTCCCTTCTGGCCTCAAGTGTTTCTGTTGAGAAGTCAGATGTCATCCTTATGGGGGCTCCTTTGTAGGTGATAACTTTTTTTTCTCTTGCAGCTTTTAATATTTTCTCTTTATCGCTTAGCTTTGGTATTTTAATTATGATGTGTCTTGGTGTAGGTTTCTTTGGGTTTCTCTTTAATGGAGTCCTCTGCGCTTCTTGGATTTGTGAGAGTTTCTCTTGCACTAATTTAGGGAAGTTTTCAGCTATGACATGATTGAACAAAGTCTCTATCCCTTGTTCTTTTTCTTCTTCTTCAGGAACCCCTATGATGCGGATGTTATTTCTCTTCATGTTGTCACAGAGCTCTCTAAGAGTTTCCTCTGACTTTTTGTGTCTTTTTTCTCTTTTCTTCTCTGCTTTCATGCCTTCATTCCAGTTGTCCTCTAACTCGCTGATTCAATCCTCTGCTCTATCTATCCTGTTTTTAATTCCTTCCATTGTGGTCTTTATTTCTGATATTGTATTTGTTGTCTCCAACTGATTCTTTTTTATACTTGCTATTTCTTTATTTAGGTTTTCAAACTGCCCCTCCATTGTTGTTCTAAGATCCCTAAGCATCCTTACAATCATTATTTTGAACTCCGCATCTGGAAGTTTGATTATTTCCATATCACTCAGTTCATCTCTCGAAGGTGTCTCTTGTGGTTTCATTTGGATTGCACTCCTTTGTCTTCTCATCTTCTTTTTTTGTTTGTTTTATTTGTAGAGTTGGTTGAGGCTAGGCTTGGTGTTGTCTGCCTCCAGTTTTCAGTTGTGTTATTTCTAGGTCTTCTTGGGTTGGTATCAGCTATTATTTGTATTCCACTTTTGGATTTGGGCAGCTTTGAAGTCTTGATTTGTTTGTTTTCTTAACAGGTGATAGTCTTGTTAACTGATCTCAGCAGGGGGCTTCCTTGAAACTGTAACCAGGAATGCTGTGGGTGTAACCTGAGACGCTGAAGGTCTCTTCCACCAACTAATCTCACTGGGGGCAGGGTTTTTTCTCAGCTTCAGTAGGGGGAGGTGTATCTCAGATCTCCATGGAGACCTGAGTTACTGCCCCTCCTCCCCACTTCTTGTTTTCAGCTGTGTCTTGTTGCGCTGATTGGAGCTGGATAGATGTCCGGAGATCTCTGATCCGGAAGCACTTCAGCTCTGTTTTGTGAAAGGTTCAGTCCCTCCCCCAGCTATGGCCGCCTCCAGCATGAATGAGTCAGCTTTTTTATTTCATTTCTTGCATACCTTAGCCCCTTACAGTCTGTTCCTCTCCCTGTCCTTTCCACTTGGGTGATAAGCTGGTCTTTTCAACCCACCTTGCTCCCTGGTTGCCAGGTAAGTGGCTGTGAGCAGTAGTTTCTGCTCTTTTTCCTCTGTGAAATCCTCTCTGGGCTCTCAGCCTCACACCACCACCCCCCTTCCATTCCTGTAAGCAGAGGAGATTCAGGCACTCCTTACCAGGATTATTGTGGCTTCCTCTTTGCTCCTTGGTTTTTGAGAGCTGTTCTTGCAGTTCAGTGTTGGTTTTTCATGCTGATTTTTTCTGAATTGATTTGTATTCCAGTTTGGTGTTGAGAGCTAGGCGTCTGTGCGTCCGCCTACTCCGCTGCCATCTTCTGTTCCCAAAAATCCCTATTTTTAAAAACTCTACCGGCCTGACCTGTGGTGGCGCAGTGGGATAAAGCGTCAACCTGGAACACTGAGGTCGCCGGTTCGAAACCTTGGGCTTGCCTGGTCAAGGCACATATGGGAGTTGATGCTTCCTGCTCCTTTCCCTTCTCTCTCTCTCTCTGTCTCTCTCTCTCTCACTCCTCTCTCTCTAAAAAAATCAATAAATAAAATATTTAAAAAAAAATAAAAAATAAAAATAAAAAAAATAAAAAAAACTCTACCAGGTAAGTTTGAGAATCACTGGTCTAGACTCTTGCTGCTTAGGTGGGGTTTATGGACTGGTGGCAACTGCTTTTCCTGGGAGCTTGTTATTCGAAAGGCAGAAGACTTCTGCTCAGACTTACAAAATCAGCATCTGCATATTTTTCAGACTTCTTATTTTGAAATAATTTTCGACTCACAGAAGAATTGCAAAATTGTACATACAGAAAATTACTATATCCCTTTCTGTCAGCTTTTCCTAAAGTTAACTAACATCTTATTTAGTCATGGCACAATTATCAGAGCCAAGCAGTTAACATTATTTGTACAATACTGTTAACCACACCACAATTTATTCAGGTTTCACCTGTTTTTCACCTGTGTCTTTCTTCTTTTCAGGTTTAAGCCAAGATACTGCATTTAGATTTAGGGGTCATTTCTCTTAGTCTCCTCCAATCTGTAATCGTTCCTAATATTTCTTGTCTTTTTTGACCTGGACACTTTATTATACAGTGTGGGTTAAATGTTTTGTAGAATGTCCCTCAAATTGAGTTTGTCTGGTGTTTTGTCATGATTAGATTGAAATGATCAATTCTGGGGAGACAGTGTTAACACAGAGATGGTGTGTCTTTCCAAGCATGTTATGTTAGGGGACGCATGGTGTCCATATGTCTCCTTACTGGTCATGTTAACCGTGATCAATTGGTTAAGGATCTGCCAGGTTTCTCCACTGTAAAGCCACTGTCTACTTTAGAAGAAATACTTTAATGATATGCAAATATCCTATTTCTCCTTAAGTTCTGCCTACTAATTTAATCATCCAGCACTGGGCCATGTTTGCAACAGTTATTACTGTGGTATTCTAAGGGTGATTTTCTGTTTCCCTCTTAATGCACCTTTTATTAAGATTTCCAGGTGATTTGTATGTACTATCAAGTTTGAGAAGCACTGGTCTGGATTGTTCATTCCCAAACCTGGTGGGCCATCAAAACCTTTTTTTTAACCTATAGATCTGATTCAGTGGATTTGATTTGGGGTTGAGGAATTAATCGCTTTTAAAGTCTTTCCTACAGAATGGAAGAACATATTTCCAAACCACATAACTGAAAAGGATCTAGTATCTAGAATATATAAAGGATTCTTACAGTTCAATAACATATAACTTCATCTAAAAATGGGCAAAGGATCTAAATAGACATTTCTGCAGAAAAGGTATACAGATGGCCAATGAGCACCTGAAAAAAATGCTGAATATCATTAGCCATTAGGGAAATGCAAATCCAAACCATGATGAGATGCCATTTCATAGTCACTAGGATGAATATAATAATAAATGCATGTAATGACAAGTATTGTCAAGAATGTGGCAAGACATACATTACTCATACATCCTACCTCTTATGTTACTGGTGGGGATATAAAATAGTACACTTATTGCAGAAAACAGTGTCCCAGTTTTTCAAAAAGTTTAACCTATGACCCAGCATATATTCCACTCCTAGGCATATATTCAAGAAAAATGAAAACATAAGTTTATACAACAAATTTTGCACAAATATTCATAGTAGGACTATTCATAATAACCAAAAAGTAGAAACTCAAATGTCCATCAATAAACACAATGTGGTGTGAGTGTGTATATTATTGAGTCACAAAAAGTAGTGAAATGCTGATTCATTTCTACAATATGGATGAAACATTATGCTAAATGACAGAAGACATAGAGAATCACATAGCTTAGGATCTGATTTAGTCAGTCTTACGAATCTACAAGTTATGCCTCAACAGATTTAACTGACCATGGCTTAGTGGTAGAGCATAGGCCTGGTGTGTGGGTGACCGGGTTTCAAATTTCTACGAGGGCACACAGGAGAAGGACCCATCCGCTTCTCCACTCCTACCCCTCTCATTTCTTTCTCTCTCTATCTTTTCCTCTCTTTCTCTCCCTATCTCTTTTCCCCTCTCTTCCTCTCTCTCCTTTCCCCTCACTCTCTTCCCCTCTCTGTCTTCCCATCCTGCAGCCATGGCTCGATTGGAGTGAGTTAGACTTGGGTGCTGAGGATGGCTCCATGGCCTCTGCCTCAGGTGCTAATAAGAGCTCAAGCAATGCCCCAGATGGCAGAGAATCGCCCCTCGCTAACGGGCTTGCCACATGGATCACAGTCGGGGCACATGTGTGTGTGGGGGGGGTCTGTCTCTCTGCGTCCCCTCCTCTAGATGAATAAAAAAAAGAAAAAAGTTACATTGTTGCTGATGAGGACTATGTAGTTAGGCCTATAGTGGTTAATGATTGCATCTGTACAGACTTTTTTCCTTGTCATTATTCCCTAAACAGTTCAGTGTAACAACTATTTACATAGCACTTAGCATTGTTTTAGGTATTAAGGTAATCTAGAGATGATTTAAATTATATGAATGGATGTGCATAGATCATACACAAATACTATGCCATTGTATACAAGAGTCTTTAGTGGATTTTGGTATTGTCTGGAGGTCCTAGAACCAATCTCCTGTGTACATCAGAGATGATTGTGAAATACTCAGAATAAGCAAATCCATAGAGACAGGAGGTAGATTGGTGATTGAGAATGGGAGAATGGGGAGTGACTGTTAATGAGTATGGAGTTTCTTTTTTTTGTGGGAGACACAGAGAGAGACAGAGAGAGGGACAGATGGGGACAGACAGACAGGAAGAGAGAGAAATGAGAAGCATCAGTACTTGTTGTGGCTCCTTAGTTGTTCACAGCTTTCTCATATGGGCCTTGACTGTGGGCCTACAGCAGACCGAGTAACACCTTGCTCGAGCCAGTGACCTTGGGTTCAAGCTGCTGAGCTTTGCTCAAACCAGATGAGCTGGCTCTCAAGCTGGCGACCTCAGGGTCTCGACCCTGGGCCCTCCGCATCCCAGTCCGACGCTCTATCCACTGTGCCACCGCCTGGTCAGGTTATGGGATTTCTTTTTGAGTGATAATGTATTCTGGAATTAGATAGTGGTAATGGTTGTAAACTTTGTGAATATACTATAAACTACTGAATTTTGCATTTTAAAATGGTAAAATTTATGGTAGGTGAATTATATCTACTTTTTTATCTCAAGTTTCTCAGGTGATTCTGATAACCAGCCAAGTTGGGGCCCCTAAAGTTAGGGCCAGCTTTTTTGGCATGTGACCTGTGCAGTCTCCCAGGGCTCACAGTTAACCCTGTACTTTGTTTACTACTCTACTATCACCATCTTGAAGTTCTTAATTTTTTTTAGTTGTGTAAGTTTAAGGTATAAAGTGTAATAATTCATCATATATTTATATTGCAAAATGATTATCATAATAATGTCAGTTAACATATCCTATTACTTTACATAGTTATGATTTGTGAGTGTGTGTGTTTGGTGAGAACTTTTAAGGTCTACTCTTAGCATTTTTTTTATTTTGCGAGAAAGAGATACAGAAAGAAAAACAAGAAGGGAAGAGATGAGTAGCATCAACTTGTAGTTGTGTTACTTTAGTTGTTCATTGATTGTTTCTCATATATGCCTTGATGTGTGAGGGATGTGCTTCAGATGAGCCAGTTACCGTGGGCTTCAAGCCAGCGATCATGGGATCATGTTAATGATCCCACACTGAAGCCAGTGACCTCAGGGTTTTGAACCTGGGTTCTCAGCCTTCCAGGTCAACACTCTACCCACTGCACCCACTGCACCATCACTAGTCAGGCAGTGTCTTTCAAATATACATTATTGCTAACTGGTGTCAACATGTGGTACATGACATCCCCAGGATTTATTCATCTTATAACTGGAAGTTTTTATTCTTTGACCTTCACTCTTTCCCTCACTCCCACACCTGGCAACCACTAATCTACTTTAGGTTCCTGTAAATTTAATTTTTTTAGATTCCACATATAAGTGAAATTATACACTTTGTTACAAATTTGTTTTTCTGTGATTTTTTTCACTTAGCCTAGTAACTTTAGGATTCATCCATGTTACTGCAAATAGCAAGATTTCCTTCTTTTTTATCTGTATTTTCTGTTTTATATATATATGTGTGTGTGTGTGTGTGTGTGTGTGTGTGTGTGTCACATTTTCTTGATCCATTCATTCATCAGTGGACACAAGATTTTTCCCTGTCTTAGCTATTGTAAATAATGCTGCAGTGAACATAGGGGTTCAGATATCTATTTGAGATAGTGATTTCAATAACCTTTGGGTATATGTCCACAAGTAGAATTGCTGGATCACATGATAGTTCTATTTTTAATTTTTTTGAGGAACATCCATACTGTTTTCCATAGCAGCTGCATCAATTTATATTCCCACCAGTAGTACTCAAGGGTTGGTTTTCTTTTCTCCACATCCTTGCAGTCACTTAGCTCTTATTGATTTTTGTTTCATTTTGTTTTGTTTAAGGTGAGAGGAAGGGAGATAGTGAGGCAGACTCCCACATGTATCTTGACCAGGATCCACCTGGCAATACCCTTTCAAAGCCAATGCTCAAGTACCCAGCTATTTTTAGCACCTGAGACTAAGACATTCAGACCAACTGAGCTATCCTCAGTACCCGGGGCCATGCTTGAACCAATTGAGCCACTGGCTGTAGGAGGAGAAAGAGGGAGAGAAGAGGGGGAGAGGGAAGGAGAAAGAAGCAGGTGATTGCCTCTTCTGTGTGCCCTGGCCAGGAATCAAACTTGGGACATCAATATGCTGGGCTGATGCTCTGTCCCCTGAGCCACTGGCTAGGGCCTTGTGGTTTTGATAATAGTAATTTATTTACAGATCTGAAGTGGCACCTCATTATGGTTTTGATTTGATTTGTAGTTCCCTGATGTTTACTGATATTGAATATCTTTTCAGGTACCCTGTGGCCATCTGAATATTGTGTTTGGGAAAATAGTATGTATTCATATCCTTTGCCCATTTTTTTATAATAATTTTATTTTTTTAATGGGGTGACATCAATAAATCAGGATACATATATTCAAAGATAACAAGTCCAGGTTATCTTGTCGTTCAATTATGTTGCATACCCATCACCCAAAGTCAGATTGTCCTCTGTCACCTTCTATCTTGTTTTCTTTGTGCCCCTCCCCCTCCCCCTTTCCCTCTCCCATTACCCCCTCCCCCCCCCATAACCACCACACTCTTATCAATGTCTCTTAGTTTCACTTTTATGTCCCACCTACGTATGGAATAATGCAGTGCCTGGTTTTTTCTGATTTACTTATTTCGCTTCGTATCATGTTATCAAGATCCCACCATTTTGCTGTAAATGTTCCGATGTCATCATTTCTTATGGCTGAGTAGTATTCCATAGTGTATATGTGCCACATCTTCTTTATCCAGTCATCTATTGATGCGATTTTTGGTTGTTTCCATGTTCTGGCCACTGTGAACAATGCTGCAATGAACATGGGGCTGCATGTGTCTTTACGTATCAATGTTTCTGAGTTTTTGGGGTATATATCCAGTAGAGGGATTGCTGGGTCATAAGGTAATTCTATTTTCAGTTTTTTGAGGAACCACCATACTTTCTTCCATAATGATTGTACTACTTTACATTCCCACCAACAGTGTATGAGGGTTCCTTTTTCTCCACAGCGCTCCAACATTTGCTATTACCTGTCTTGCTAATAATAGCTAATCTAACAGGTGTGAGGTGGTATCTCATTGCCGTTTTGATTTGCATTTCTCTAATAGCTAAAGAAGATGAGCATCTTTTCATATATCTGTTGCTTTGCCCATTTTTTTAATCTTTTTTGTTTTGCTTTTGTTAAGTTGTATGAATTTCTTCTCTATTTTAAATATTAACTCCCTATGAGATATATAGTTTGCAAATATTTTCTCCTGTTCTATTGTTTGTTTTTTCATTTTGATTGTTTCTTTTGCTGTGTAGAAGCTTTTTAATGTAGTTGCACTTATTGACTTTTTCTGTTATTGCTTGTGCTTTTGATGTCAGATTCAAAATAATAATGATGATTGCCAAGACCAATGTCAAGGGATTTTTCTCTGTGTTTTCTTTAGGAGTTTTATTGTTTAGGGAAGGGGGGGTTCTTTCATGTAAGGCTTTAATTCATTTTGAGTTAGTTTCTGTGGGTGGGATAAGATAGGGACCCAGTTTCATTTTTTTATATATTAATGTCCAGTTTTCTCAGCACCATTTATTGAAGAGACTGTCTTTTCCATATTGAGTATTCTTGGATCTCTTGTCAAATATTAGCTTACCATGTGTCGGGGCTCTCTGTTCTGTTCCAGTAGTCTATAAATCTTTTTATGCCAGTACCATACTCTTTTGATTACTATAGTTTTGTAATAGAATTTGAAATCGGGAGGTATAAGAATTGCATGGGATCTATAGATGGATTTGGGTAATATAGACATATACACCATGCAGGGCATTTATAAATCACGTACAACAGACAAAAAGCATTTGGACAAACTTATGTAATATTCAGTGCATCATACATGTGGAGTTCAGAAATCAAGCACCAGCTTGTATCATGTTGCACTGTTAGGTGCAGTAAGATAGACTTTATCCATTGTGTGTTTCCATTTCTGGCCAGATAGGTCACTGATCAGTAAGTGTAAAAAGGGGTATGTTGGTGTCAGGAGCACCTAGCGAAAGCCTCTGCAAGTCTCGGAGTTCACTGAGAGCTGGGCCCATGTTTCCTGCTCTTTTCTGGCACTGGTCCCCAGAACAGGACCTGGCAAAAACAGGTGCTTGCTGTGCTGACCGAGAGCACAAAAGCAGAAATCAGGCATCACCTAAAATGGGGACAGGAGAACCCAGGAGGAGGAGGAAGCATGTTTAGTGAAAGCAGAAGCAGCTTTTCTTTAGAAATACAGGCAGTCAGGCTAACGACAACCCAGAAGTCACCACCGGGTGGTAGGACTCCAGCTACTGGCTTCAGGGTTTGTTTGGGTGGCCCCTAAGAGGGGCCAAATAAAAGCAGGACAGGGGATATACCTAGGTGGTATTTGAAATCATAGCCAGGTCACTAGCTCACATATAAGGTTAGGGCCAGAATTGAGCAAAAAAGACAAAGGATCCCAGAGCTCTTTCTACCACTTGACCCTTGAAAGTTTCTTTAGTGACCCTCTGCGTCCTCTGTGTCTGGTTCTGAGCCCCAGCCACCTCAGTTTTCACCAAGTTTTGCCTGCTTTTAACTGACCATGCCTTGCACTGCACCAGAATATGTCTATCACATAAAAAGGAAACACTTTTCTTTAATTCCTGAATTTAATTTTAATATCAAGGTCCACCGGCCAGCAGTAGACGTTGAAGTTTTGATCAACTTAGGACAAAACTGGTCAATACAGGATTTTCTCACTGAATTTAGATGATTCCCTGTCTCTTTCTCTCTCTTTTTTTACATAAATGGAAATAACACACACACACACACAGACATACACGAATTTTCCCCCAATTTTATCAAGGTATAATTGACAAAACTTTATGTATTTAAAGTGTACATGTGATGGTTTGATATATTTATACATTGTAAAATGGTTACCACAAGCAGGTTATTAATACATTCATCATCTCAAAATTCAGGATTGTTTTGCTTTCTCCATGGGCTACTAATGAAGTTCCCAATGGCACAGGGAAGTGGGAATGATCCATGGAGGTGAGAGTGCAGAGAGCAGGGAGAGGAGGAGGTGTTGGAGAGACCGAGGGTGAGCGTGACTCACCATTCTATCACCACATTAGCAGAGGCACACCCTAGCTGTCCAATGAATATTCAAACGAATGATGGGACTACAGTATTTGGTTGTAACTTTGGAATTAGTTATACAGAATTATAGTTTAAATAATTCCAGCTATTTTTTCAAATATTGTTGGTTTAAGATACTGAAACAGTGATATAAAGTACAATGAAAAGAAACAAAATAAAAAGAAAAAAAATCCTCAAAAATGGATGATGTACTAACTAGGCTGAAGAGTTAAGGTATGACAATGACCTCACTTGGTTTTACATAGCTAACATCTGTTGTTCCTTTACCCCTCCATAATAAATGGTTAACATTTGTTGTTCATTTTTCACCCTTTTGTGAATGAGATTAATACACAAAACTCTTCATGGAGAATGAAACACTGATTATTTTGTTCCATTCATTTATTCACGCATTGGTTGACCCTTGCATGTGTCCTGATCAGGGATTGAACCCGCCACCTTGGTGTAAATGGGACAGTGCTCTAACCAACTGAACTACCCAGCCAATGCCAGATCTTGGCTTCTTTATTAGTCATATTTAAATGGTTTCCTTTTTTAATTCCACTGGATATTTGTGTAGCTCTTGTTTCTTACAAGCATATGCTTCTAATCTACCTCACACAGGACTGCCTAATAAATGAGCTTTCAACAGTGTGTGAAAAAATCTAGAGTTTGAATCCTGGTTTGGGCATTTTCTAAGAGCTCTGGACATTGAGTGAATCATTTTATTTTTGAGTCTTAGTTTCTTCATGTAGTAAATGAATTTGCAGAGATCACTGTTTTAACAACTTTTTAGGCTATTACAAATGTCAAAGGTTTTGAGAGCAGCCTACAATGGGAAAATATGTTTTTTTTAAATTTCTTATACAATAGCATCAAAAAATAAAATACTTTGGAATCAATTTAAGAAAACATGAAAAATCACTGCAGAAAATGACAAACTGCTGACAGAAATTAAAGAAGATCAGTAAATAGAGCAATGCATTATGTTGTGAAGTAGAACATTCAAGATTGTTAATATGTCAGTTCTCCCCTGATTGATCCATAGATTCAGTCCAATCTCTGTCATAATCCAGCAGACATTTTTTGTATTTATTGGCACCAGGGCAAATGAGATAGTTGGGTCCTGACAGGCACTCTGCCCCTACAAAGGCCTGTGGAGTCAATTGTATCTTCGAGGATCTGTCCTGGCTCTGGTCGAACCCTCAAAGTTTGTGAACACGGAGTTTAAGATCTCTCATGTTGGCCTGACCTGTGATGGTGCAGTGGATAAAGCACTGACCTGGAACACTGAGGTTGCTGGTTCGAATCCCTGGGCTTGTCCAATCAAGGCACATATGGGAGTTGATGCTTCCTGCTCCTACCTCTTCTCTCTCTCTCTCTCTCTTTCTCTCCCCCCCCTCTATATTTCTCTCCTCTCTCTAAAATGAATATGAAGTGATAAAATATTCCCTAATCACCTGACCTATGGTGGCACAGTGGATGGAGTATCGACCTGGACCACTGAGGTCGCTGGTTGCAAACCCGGGCTTGCCTGATCAAGGCACATATGGGAGTTGATGCTTCCTGCTCCTCCCCCTTCCCTCTGTATCTCTCTCCTCTCTCTCTCTCTCTCTAAAAATGAATAAGTAAAATATAAAAAATAAAAAATAGATCTCTCATTTCAGGTAATTTCCTGTGATGGAGCACTGACATGCAGGGCCCAGAGCATTTCTTTTACTCCCTAGGACAGTAAAAGAAGCTGTCCTATTAAAAATAGCTACCTGTCCACAGGTAGCTATTTTGCAAATTTTACAAATTTTACTCTTAAATTCAGATACCATCCCTAGGTTCCACAGCTAGTAGGCTGAGATTCTGATTTTCAAATCTATGTTCCATAACACACTGCCTGTCCTGAAGCCAGAGTTCTGCTTCAGATAATGCTGCAGAGCTTGCAATTCCCAGGTTGGCTGGCCTTATTCTAATCCCAGCCTCACCATCCAGGCTAGAGCAGTTTCAGGTGTTCTTGTGATTATTGTCACGTCTAATGATTCTTGATAAGCTCCCATCATTGTAAGGTGTGACATTATGTTTCACACTGATTGGCAGTTACCACATAGTGCGAGTCACTGTAATAGTAGGGAGAAGCTCACCTGTTATTAAAATTGGTTAGCTTAAACATGCAGTGGTATATTGCTGTGGAAAGGTCACAAGGGTCAAATGTATCATTTACATGTGAGTTTATGGAGCCCACTAAATGGACTAATTCCAATGGAAATACTAATGGGCCCCCAGGTTTCTTGGGGGAAGGGAGAAGTGCTGCCCTGAATATAATTTTTTTTTGTTAAGTGAGAGGTGGGGAGTCAGAGACAGACTCTTGTATGCACACTGACTGGGATCCACCTGGCAAGCTCCTGTACCAGGCAGTTCTCTGCCCAGCTGTGCTGCTGCTCCATTACTCACCAACTGAGCTATTTTATAGCACCTGAAGTGAGACCAAGGAACCATCCTCAGTGTCTAGGGCCAACTTTGCTTGAACCATTCAAGCCATGGCTGCTGGAAGAGAATAGAGAAAGAGATGGGGGAAAGGGTAGAGAAGCAGATGGACACTTCTGCCACGTGCCCAGACCAGGAATTGAACCCAACTTCCATACGCTGGGCTGACACTCTACCACTAAGCCAACTGGCCAGGGCCTGAATATAACTTTTCTCTTTCCAACTGCAATATAAGCTCACAGAGCAAAGTCAAGTTCTAGCCATTTTGATGGGCCTGCTGCTCCTAGCATAGTTTCCATAATCAGAGCTTATGACTAAGAAAATAACTACAGTGCTTCATTCCAAATATAAATTAACTCAAAGGGGAGCACCCCAACCCCTCAGGAGGAAGGTCTGTCACAAGTGAGGTATACCGTAGGTGTGGTAGGTAGGGTGAGAACAGAGCTTGTAACATGCTCTCTAAAATGAGCAAGACCATGTGTGGCTAACTATAGACTGACTGTCCAAAAACAGAAATATATATGGCCCAAAAAATATTACAAGTGACAAGAGTTTCTTCTACCCTAAAGAACAGTTTACATTTGGATCCTGAATATTCATTCATTCTTCTGACCTGAGGATGTAAGATTCTGAAAACATGTACTGCCATGTTGTTTTATTGAACAACTTGTTTTAATCTAGAAGTTTACGAGGCACAGAGCATTGTGCTAAACCCTGTGGAGAACAGAGATAGTCTAGATCCTGACTTCTAGCCGCACACAGTCTAATGTTTCATGACAGATCTGTGAATTCCCAATGTGAAATAAACAGCAAAATTAAGTACTAGAAAAGGTTTATAGCAGTGGTAGTCAACCTGGACCCTCCCACCCACTAGTGGGTGTTCCAGCTTTCATGGTGGGTGGTTAGCGGAGCAACCAAAGTATAAATACAAAGATAGATTTAATTATAGTAAGTTGCTTTTAAAGATTCAGTCTGCCAAACTTAGTGAAAATCCGACATAAAGTACTTGGTAAGTAATTATTATTACATGCTGTAACTTGCTGTCACTCTGCTTTATAAATTTTATAAAGTAAAGTGACTTCCCTACTTTATAAATCACCATGACTGTGGAACCAGTGGGCGGTTAGAAAATGTTACTACTAACAGAGATACAAAAGTGGGTGGTAGGTGTAAAAGGTTGACTACCCCTGGTTTAGAGGAAGGTGGCTTGATTCATTCTATCTAGAGACCTTACTCTGCTCTGGGCCTTAGTTTCCCATATCTAAAATGAGATACCCCAGGGCAAAAAAGATTATGTAAGGATGTGTGACCAGTGACTATGACAATCCTCTAAGCAACAGCCACTCACTCTCTTCCCTATTCCCTTCTCAAAATTAATTTCTGCTAAAGTATACTGAGAGATCATATGTGTCAAGGTTAGGATGTTCTGACCCTGCTCTCAGAGCTGTGGGCTGGTGTTCTTTCTCAGATTCTTCCTTGAAGAGGGGGTGGGGAAACACAGTCCTTAAAGGTCTCATGGGATCTTAGGTTACTGCCTGACTCCACCTCGCCTTTTTTCTTTCTGTATTTTATAGTATTTATAAACACTGGGAGACTTACATTTTAGAACTTAGGGCATTATTTATATTAGTTTTTAGTAGTTTGATCCAGCAAATGTTTATTTAGTATGCAAATGTGAGTGGCATTATAAACTCCTACCAAAATAACTAGCCTGCCAGCCAGATCTCCTGACTTGATCACCCCATCCCATGCAATTTGGAGAATACATCTTCGTTCCTATTGATGCATCTTTCTTATTTTGGTACAACAGAAGAAGCCCCAGACCAGGAAATATGAACTCAAATCCCACGATTCACATCTGACCCACTGCACTGTGGACCTTGGACAAGTAGCCTCACCTTTCTGGGCAATAGTTTTTCCACCTGTAAATGAAAGATCTGGAGGTTGGGGAAGACAGTAGTGATAAATGAGCTGTTGGACCCTCGGGTCTATCCCTGGCCATATTATGTGATTTATTGTATAAAGTGAAGCCATTTTGTTGTTTGGCCTTAACTGGATGAATAACTCCTGTAATGATGATGTGTGCCAAAGGATTTAGGCATATTTTTTCTTCTTAAATAATTTCAGGCTTGTGACTGTGAGTTAAAATGACCTGGTTCTGTTGATGCAGTTTTCCTCTCAGCACCTGTCAGCATGCTCTTGTTTTTAGAATTCACCCATCTAATCATTAATTTTTTTTTAAGTTTTTTAACTTTTGTAGGAGATACAGACAGTATAGAACAAACACAAATGAAATGTGATAGAATTGTTCTAACAAATACATAACAAAAAAAGTACCGTGTGTGTGTGTGTGTGTGTGTGTGTGTGTGTGTGTGTATGGCTTTTGTAGTAACCGGAGGTTAAATTTCCAATGTGGTCCTAATGGAGGAGATGGATAAAATTCATGATAAATGCTAACATGCATTAAATTTTTACGATTGGATAAACACAATGTTAACTGCAAGTATGTGATCCTTGTTTCTCAATTAGCTTCTACAGCAGGGGTCCCCAAACTACGGCCCGTGGGCCACATGCGGCCCCCTGAGGCCATTTATCGGCCCCCACCACACTTCCAGAAGGGGCACCTCTTTCATTGGTGGTCAGTGAGAGGAGCCTAGTTCCCATGGAAATACTGGTCAGTTTGTTGATTTAAATTTACTTGTTCTTTATTTTAAATATTGTATTTGTTCCCGTTTTGGTTTTTTACTTTAAAATAAGATATGTGCAGTGTGCATAGGGATTTGTTCATAGTTTTTTTTTTATAGTCTGGCCCTCCAACGGTCTGAGGGACAGTGAACTGGCCCCCTGTGTAAAAAGTTTGGGGACCCCTGTTCTACAGGAACTGCTCCCCTCACAGAATACTATAGTTACAATGTTTTAAATAGTATTTCATCAGTCATCTTCTCCCTAATAGAACCCACCCTTAGAATTTTACACCATTCCCATGAAATGAACTAGAAATAGACCATGAAATGAACAAGTGTCAAGCCAACAACTATTTATTGAGCATTTCATAATCATAGTTTACTCATCTTTCATCGCATTGACTCCTCAAAAGAACCTTGGAGGTGGGTGTTCGCTTTGTCATTTGACAGCATGGAAACAAGTTACAAAGAAATTAAAGGTCATTCCAAAGGCCCTGAGGTAAAACAGTTTCAGGACCTGGATTCCATGTTTCCAAACCCGTGTCACAGTTCTTTCTGTTACACATTGCTCACTCTCTTCCCGATGCCCTTCACAAAATTGATTTCTGCTAAAGATACTGAGAGATCATATGTGTCAAGGTCAGGATGTTCTGACCTTGGTTGCAGTCAGATGATATAAAGGGCTGGCAACCAACTAGCCCTTTTAAATAGGATGGTTTCTAATTTAAAATTTTGATGATACAGAGAAAGGTTTCAGGAACAATTTGTTCTTTCATTTGGCTTTCTTTCACTTTACCTTTGATATTTTAGTTGACGCTAACCCTTTTACCTGTAGTAGTGGTTAAAAACCAGTAGTGGTTAAAAACCAAACCAGTGGATCTCACTCTAAATCTCTGTGTAAACATGAGTCATGACGTCTTATGAGGTGCAGCTCTCTTAAATTTCCCAAAGATGGCTTTCATGTGTATCCCTGATCTCTAATGCAAGTTCTTCCTTTTATAAAGAGATAATAGAGGCCTGCGAAGGTAAAATGACATGCCTCAGGTCACTCAGCTAGCTGGCAACAGAGCTCTACCTACACCTTCATTTCTGTCATTTGACTCTGCCTTCCAGAAGACCAATACCAGCCCTTGTAGGGATCTCATGGGAACTCTTTCTCTAAACAGGTGGAAGGAGTTGACTTTGAAGATAGTGAGATCTGATTTCAGACCTAAGGTCTGCCATTTTGTAGCTATGTGACCCTGGAGCTCATTATGACTTCTCTGAGCTTCAGTTTCCCTTTTGTTGTACTTCAGTTTCTTCATCCAAAAATGAATAAATAAATATCTAGCTCATGGGGTAGCTAGACTGGAGATCTGTGGTGGATGCTTAGTATGACAGCTGTGATCACTATAGTCAGTACTGTCCTTGTGGGTCCTACGTGTTCTTCATGTACCACCTACACAGGGCATAGGTGTGACTAAAACAGTGACAATAATTACCTTCCCAGCGTCCACTCTAGTTTAGAAAGAAACTCTATTCTTCTTGGCCAGTATGAGGGTCTTGATAGTTTCATGGATATTCCAGGAATAGGAGCAGTAAGAAAGGGGAGTGACTATACATACCAACTGCTTTACATAAATGATGTCCAGTCTTCACATCAGCCCTACAAAGTGTGTGTTCTTTCTGCCAAACAAGGGAGGGCCAGGGAGGTCTGTGTATATCCTGTCCCAAGACCACGGAGCTAGGAGTTCACAGAGCTAGTCTTGTCCAGCATGCATTTGTACTCACCACTTTATAGGTTCTGAGACCCACTGAGGCTTGGGGCAAGGGAAATTGGGGGCGGGGATAAAAAGAACATTGAGATAAGGGAACCAGTCATTATTAGGCCAGGCATCTTTTCCAGAAAGTTCTGCCATCCGCCCCTTTCCTGCTCCTGTTATCACTAGCCAGTTGATGGCTTGGCAGTGCTTTCCTGTTCTAGAGTTTTGCAAGAAGGTGGGAGGAGTATTAGTATGCTGAGCAGGCTTCCCAGGGGTTATTGTGGAAAGGAAAGGAAGTGATTCTGTAGGGCCCTAAGAAAAGCCAGGAAGAAGAGGAAAAACAAAACCCTGTTTAAAAGAAAACAAATTGACTCAAGCATTTTTTGGCATCATCTTTAGTCTAGATTTGCAGATAGAAGCCAATGCCAGAAATCTGGAAGCATCCATTTTCTTCTCTCTGGGTAACTGACCTGCCTCAGCGACACATTGCTTACTGTTTTCCTCCACTGTTAACCTTCTTTCCTTTCCTCAGGAGGTACTCACACAAGAAAAACAAACCCTCTGAGTGCTTTCTGCAAGGGATTGGTATCTGTCTGCACTCTTATCCCATTCGCCTTTGAGGACAGGCTAGTGAGACAGGCCAGCAGGCCCGCCAGGGCTCATCCTCCTGACTGGAGAGCAGGCACCACAGCTGGGAGAGAGCCCTGTCCACAGTGTCACAGCCAGTGAGTGGCAGAGCTAGGGCTGGAAGCCTGGTCTCCTGACTCCTGTCAGGTACGTGAGGACCAGTCACTGAGAGGTGGAATTTCAAACTGCTTGGGTCTTTTTGCCCCAAACCATGCATTCTTGCTATTTTGTTTTGCTGAATTCCCACTGCCTTGTTATGATTATGGGGTGAAGCCCTGAACAATGGGGTTGGAAGACATACAGAGAACTGACAGTAGGAAAGGGAAAATGCCTCTTAATCTACTTTAGTAAGGACTTAGCATTTATTTACTGTGTTCACTTTTCTCATTAACAAAGAAATAAAAATGGGTTAGTCTACTGTTAAATCTCCTGCATATACTTAACACTTCATATTTTGCAAAGGACTTATGCATGTGTATGTTTGTTTTCTAAATTCATATACAATATAATACCCACTTAATGAGAACATTTTCCTGAGTGAAGTAAGTAAATCAGAAAAACCTAAGAACTGTATGATTTCATGCATAGGTGGGATATAAAATTGAGACTCATGGACATAGATAAAAGTGAAGTGGTTACTGGGGGAGGGGATGGGGAAGGTTAAGAGGGACAAATATAAAGTGATGGAAAATTATTTGACTTTGAGTTATTAGTACACAACATAATCAACAGTTCAAATGCTATAGAAATGTTTACCTGAAACCTATTTACTCATTGATCAGTGACACCCCATTAAATTTAATTTTATAATAAAATTTTAAAAAGAAAAGTATGCAAGTATGTGGTTTTTATATTCACAGGGTTGTGCAGCCACTCCCACAATCTAATTCTGGAACATTTTTATCACTCCAAAAAGAAATCTTATTAACAATCACTTCCCATTTCCCATTCTGACCCTAGTCCTAGGCAACCACTATTCTAGGACTTGATATATTTACCAATACTGGTCATTTCACATAAATGAAATCTAGCTTCTCTTTACCTCGCATATTTTCAAGCTTTGTACATGTTATAACATGTATTCATACTTTATTCTTTTTATTGCTGAATAATATTCCATTGTAGATATCCCACATTTTATTGATTGATAAGTTTATAGGCATTTGGGTTGTTTCTACTTCTGGCTATTATAAATAATGTTATTGTGAACATTCATGTACAAGTTTTAGTGTGGACATATATGTTCTTTCTCTTGGGTATGCTTATAAGTAGAATTGCTGGATCATATGGTAACTCTATGTTTAACTTTTTGAGGAACTGTCAAAATGTGTGTGTGTGTGTTTATAAATTTACTGAAATATTTTTTCTATACAACAGAACTCACCCATTTAAAGTATACAGTTCAGTGGGTTAATATGTTCACACAAGGTTGTGCAACCATCACTGCAGTCTAATTTTAGAAAATTCTCACCACTACAAAAAGAAACATTATAGTCATTAGCAGTCACTCTCCATTCCCACCCCTCGCCCCAGGTAACCAACTAATCTACTTTCTTCTCTTTTTATGAATTTTCCTACTCTAAACATTTCACAAAAATAAAACCATACAATCTGTAGTGTATTATCACTGGCTTCTGTCACTTAGCATAGCGTTTTGAAGACATACATGTTGTAGCATATATCAATATTCCGTTTATTTCTGTGGTTGAATAATATTTCAGAGTATGAATATATTGCACTTTGTTTATTCAGGCCCTGCCTCTGTCATTATGTGGCATTCTCTCTGTGTGTCTCTGAGTCTCTGTTATTCTTCTTATAGGGATACCAGTCATTGGATTAGGACCCACCTTAATCCAGTATGACCTCCTCTTAAATAATTAAATCCCAAATACCCTATTTTCAATTAAAGTCACATTCTTGAGATGCCAGGTAGACAGGAGTTCAGGGACAGGGGGTGACACTATTCAACCCACTACAGGCAGCAAGGAATAATCACAGAAATTTAGGTAGAAATCTTTCAAAGTTGCAAGCAGAAGTGGGGTGTTCTGGCAAAGTGTAGTGCCAAACCAGCTTTGAAAAGACTTTTCTGGGGCTTCAAACTATTATGGAGCTGACTGGTTTCATAAACGTGGCTTCACGCTGGTAGGATGGAGTTCTGAGTGTCTCTGGGCCCAACTTATTGTAACTAGGGTCATCTTATTAGCAGACCTTAAGAAATTTCTCTGATTTTGACCAGAAGAGACAAGTATATTTGGATTTGTGCCAGAGAAAATATTTTTATTTATTCAAAGATATGTATTGAATACCTACTGTGTGCTGGGTATTCAGCACAAAGGATACAGAGTGACCAGAACATGTTTTGAGTACTTATAACATGCAGAGTTTTCTAGACCCTGAATGATTTTCATCTTTACAGTGATCCTAGGTCAATTTGTAAATAAGGAAACCAAGACTAGGAGAGATGAAATGACTTCTCTAGGTCTGCAGGTAAACAGGCTAGGTCACAAGTTTGATTCCTTAGCCTGAGCTGGGGGTGGAGAGCCCCAGAGGGGAGGACATGTACACAAATCCCCAACCCAAGCATTCAGCATAGAGAGCAGGAAGTCTGTATTGGGTGGCAAGGTAGGTAGTAGGTTGTGGCAAAATGGCCATTCTTGTCATGCTGGGGAACTTGGACAATAAGGAATTAATGAATGTTTGAGGGGAGTATGACTTACTATCCAGTATACTTTGTTTATTTAATCAGCACACATTTATGGAGTTGTGTCACACACTGGGATTGACACTGGAATGAAGGGTTATAGAAGACACAAACTCTCTGCCGAATCACTCAGTGTGGAGTAATGAGGGGGAGAGAGTGGTGTTTTCCTGAAATTCTCTTTGAAATGCAAGGAAGAACTGGTCAGAAACAATGTGGAAGAAAAAACAGGAAAGTGGTTTTAAAGAGAGAGCTTTGTAAGTCATCTTGAGGATCACAGGAATCTGCTGAAGAATTTGAAGAAGAGCAGAGTCATCATGACATGAGGCAGTTATTGAAAAATGGAGAGAGTCACAGATAATGTCGAGAGTCTGGCTCAGAGAACTGGTTGGATGGTGATGTAAACAAACTTCACTGAGGTTGAGTTCAGTGGGATTGTGGAGCTTGACCTGCTTGTGGGTCATTTTTTTTTTTTTCATTTTTCTGAAGCTTGAAACGGGGAGGCAGTCAGACAGACTCCTGCATGCACCCGACCGGGATCCACCCAGCATGCCCACCAGGGGGCGATGTTCTGCCTACCAGGGGCGCCACTCTGTTGCATCCAGAGCCATTCTAGCACCTAAAGCAGAGGCCACAGAGCCATCCTCAGCGCCGGGCCATCTTTGCACCAGTGGAGCCTTGGCTGCGGGAGGGGAAGAGAGAGACAGAGAGGAAGGAGAGGGGGAGGGGTGGAGAAGCAGATGGGCGCCTCTCCTGTGTGCCCTGGCCGGGAATCAAACCCGGGACTCCTGCACCCCAGGCCGATGCTCTACCACTGAGCCAACCGGCCAGGGCCTTGTGGGTCATTTGAGAGGAGATATCCAGCAGATGGAGGCATGGATGACAGGGAGCCCAGGGGAGAGAACCGAACTGGAGATTAGGACTTGAGAGTTGTCATCACATAGGTGGCCACTGAAACTGTGAGAGCAGACAGGAGATTCTTCTGAATGAGAGGGAAGCTAGAGCAGGGTCTGGGGCAGAATCCTGAAGAAGGGAAAAGGTTCACTGAAGAGGTGGGCAGAGGCAGAGGAGTCCAAAAGGTCTCTGCAAAGGCAGAGTTGCGTCCAAGGTTTCCCCTCTGCACCCTCCCTGGGTCTTGTTAGGAAGTAGCTTGTTTTCATACCTGGCACCATGGCTATTCTATCCCCTAGCTGACAGTGGTCGGCAACCTCATGAGTCAACAGAGCCAAATATCAACAGTACGATGACTGAAATTTCTTTGGAGAGCCAAATTTTTTAAACTTAAACCATGTAGGTAGGTACATTCCTTATCAAGGTAGCACCTGCACGTGGTATTTTGTGGAAGAGCCACACTCAGGGGCCAAAGAGCCAACTGTGGCTTGCGAGCCACAGTTTTCCGACCACTGCCCTAACATGTGCCCTCTCTCTCCAGACATTAGAGACTTCATCTTGCAACTCTAATGCACGGATGAAGCCATTGATTCTGTTAACACAGGTCTAGTTCACTATAAGACCTGTAATGGGAATTCATTTTAGATGTCAATACAGCTGTCAGTGGAACAGTTAATCCTGGAGGCCCATGGCTTTTTCTGTTGTACACTGGCCAAGTTGTCTTGTCAAGTATCAGAAACAACTGGAGAATAATTATGGCTGTGGGGCTTTAAGGAGTGGCAGTTCTGCTTAGGGCCTTGAGGGGGTACAGACTGAAGGAGGTCAGAGTACAGGCAGTGGAAACAGAACTATGTCCCTGTTTAGTTTGGCAGGACAGGAAATGATTTGACAAACCCTAGAAAGCCACCGTCACCACAGAAATGTCCCCTACTAGCTATCACACCACCAGAAATTATACCTTTAAACCTTGATTTCTTGTGTGCAAGAAGTTTCACAGTTAGAATTATTATGTGCTGAATGAATATGTTTGCCTATTCTGAAAACAGAGACTGAGAAATACCTTCATATCTGGCTTCTATTTGGTAAATGCTGAGGTTGTTAAGGACATCAGTCACTGTTCTTAGAAACCCCTGGGCTAAGCAAGGAAGAGGACTGACCAGATATAATGAAGCATGGGCCAAATTTTCTTGGCACCTAGAACAATGACGAGGTCCAGGAAGCTTTCAGAGAGATGATTATATCTATGCTGTGTCTCACAGTCTGCATGTGAGTGCCAGAAGAGTAGAAGTGAAATCCAGGTGGAAAGAAGAACATAAGCCAAAACAAAGACTTCTAAAAGAGGCTGGAGTGTTCAGGGACTGATGAAGCTTCCATATGCCTCTTTATGGGAGGAGAAAAGCAGGAAGCAGGTCAGACTGTGAAAGACCTTGTGTTTTATGCTAAGAATTCAAACCAAGCCGAGAGAGCCAGCCAAATAAATAATGCCCTTGGCTTGGGGTGTAGCACTCCAAGCTATTATCTGTCTTCAGTTCTTCACTTTATGTCTAACACAACAGATAAGAGCTTAAGATAAGAGTTGAGCAAGATAAAAAAGGCCAATGGACAGAGAGTGGTAGATACAAGAGTTGGGGACATCACCATCCTCAGAATAGTCAGAAGGGCAGACAGAAGGAGCTGAGACTAGTCTTAACAGACAGCTCGAAATACGTTTGTGCTTTTGTCATTAACATAGTAAGGCACAGTGCAAGGTCTTGATTAGTGAGTCTTCAAGAAGACTTCATTTAACAGAGTAGCCTCAGCCTTAGCTTTGAGGGAAGTGAGGACAGCAGAACCACCAAAGAGAAGGAAGGCAGTGGTACTTGCTCCTGAGGCTGGCCTTGATTGAGTGTCAGTCCTACTCCCAGACCACAGGGAGCCATACCTCCTGGAAATGGGGCAGATGCTGCTCCAATGTGATAAAGAATGACTGCTAGGCAACTCCAGGGGCAGTTCACAGGCCCAAAGCATCTCCTTCCCAACCAGAGGGCCTGCAAACCCCAGCCCTCCTCTCTGGAGGGGACAAGGGAACCAGTAGGTAAAAGGGAGGAAATGCTGACCCTGGATCATTGCCCCTGCTCTTGATAGTTCTTTCTCTGAGAGCCCACTGTGGAAGAAACACATCTGTCTTCCCTTTTTCATTCACAGAGCCCTTTCTTCTTTTCACAGACTCCCTGAGAAACACTGCCTCAGCCAGTCATGATCCCCCAAGTCACACTCCCCACTCTGCTGCAGCCAGGCTCAGCAGTGCCAATCAGCACCTCCTCCCAGAACAAACATCCTCAGCCCCGTCACACTCCAGCCAGCCCACCTCATTCACAGTTGAGCCCCTCATGTCCAACCAAGCGCAGCTGCCCTTTCCCACCAGTGCACCTCAAGAGGATGTCAACTTTCACCAGTGCATAAGCTGGAGAGCAGAAAATGCCAGGTAAGACTGCAAAGACCATGGTTGGTAGTGTGACCACTAACAGGGCCTAGTGCTTTTCAGCCTCTGTTCTTTAATTTTAAAGACAAAGGAGTACATTATAGTATCTTTCCAAGTGATGAAATATATACTTATAAAAGAAAACATGTTTTTGTTTGGGAAACTGTCACATTTTGTTGCTATCTGTATTGGATTCCAGAGAAACCTCCCATTATCAAAAATCAGGCTATCAGAACCTTTTAATTTAATTTTAGGGAATAAAATCATGTTGATTTTATTCCCTAAAATTTCAGAATTTAGTTTACTTGTTAGCCTTAAGACAATAGCTATATAGCCTTAATGTGATTGAACAAATTTATATTTCAGTTTTTCTGTCAAGCCACACTGTTTTATATGGTGCCGCTGTCCACATGTGGCTAATTAAGTTGGAATGAGTTAAAATTGAATAAAGTTTAAAATTAAGTTCCTCAGTTGCACTAGTAACATTTCAAGTGCTCAGGAAGCCGTGTGTATTAGTGGATGGCATACTGGATGATAATACAGATAGGAAACTCGATCCTTACAGCAGAGCTCATAGTGAGGACTGCTTGCTGTAGAATAATGGCCTCTGTTGAGCTAACACTGCCAGCTCACCCGCAGGTGCAGAGCCCGTGCATGATCTTATTACCCTTTCCCACAGTGCTAGGATAAACAAAAGCACAGAGCTGCTGAGATTTGCTAGAGCTAGTTCTCAGTTGCTGCCATGGCCAGCAAATCATTTTCCTTCATTCATTTATTTACATAGTCTAATGTGTGTTACAGAAATTAAGGCTATTAGAGAACTGGCTGTGTTACTATATCACTACGCAGAATATTTTTATGCAAAATCTCACCTGAAACATTTGAACACACCAATGAGAGATAGCCATTAAAGTTTTTACCTCCCATTAATAGATGACAAAACAGAGGCTCACAACAGATACGTGACATGGGTAGGACTAGAACCTAGGTCTCCTCATTTCTGGTCCTGTAACTTTTCCTCTACCCTGTGGTATATTGGTGCTGGTTTTCTGAGTCATTTGCCATCACCCAACAGAGGCTCCCAGCACTCAGTCTTAGTGATACCTTAAACACACATTTGATTCATTTGTTTGTGAATTTTCATTAATTCAGCCTCTATTAACTTATAGATGGAGAGGTGAGTTCTAAAAAGGCAGAATGAATTAACCAGGGTCACTGAAATAGTGACGGAACCACAAACAGCCCCTCATCCCTCCTGAGTCACAGGCCAGAGGCAGATAGCATTTGATAATGAAACACAGATTACAGGCTTTGGAGTCAGAGAGGCAGGAGTTCAAATTCAGGTTCTGCCACTGTCCTTGTCATCTTGGGCTACTTCATTAACCTTGTTATCCTTCAATTTCCTTATATGCTAAATGGAAATCATTCATTCAAAGGCTTATTACTAGTGGGCATAAAACGACCTAACATACATCAGGTACCCAGCAGTAGATGCTCAGTCCATATAAGCTGTCGTTCTCCTGTGCCCCACTCCCTGCTGCTACACCAATGATTTCCTGGGAGTAGAGAAGGTGAAAGAGTTCTTACAGCCATAGTTCTAGTGAAGATCAATGTGCTGTGTAAGAACACCTCTCAGACTTGAGTGTGCATAGGAAATACTTGAGAATCTTGACAAAATGCTGATTCTGACTGAGTAGGGCTGGGGTGGGTACTGGAATCATGCCTGTCTGCTAAACAACATGTGATGTCATTTAGATTGTATGCAGTTCACACTGTAAGTAGAAGGCCTTATATAATATCAACAGTTACCACACTTCCAGTCCCATGAAGCAACAGAGAATAGATAAATGTCTCTGCTTGAATTAGCACTTAGGGCCTACTCTCTGCACCCCATCTCCTCTGTAAAACTCCTCTTAATCTTACTAGCTCAAATGCATTTCTCCTTTAAGTTCCCATAGCACTTTTTTATCTCTTTCACAGCACTTGGACCTTTGTGCTTCAAATTATGGATTTTTATATTAATGTGTTACTGTCCTTTGAAGACCCAGGGCATGTAGGAGGCACATAACAAATATTTGAAGATGTCCATGTTGTGGGGAAACAAAGAAAAGGTGATTGAACTTATCTACAGCTGGGGAAGCACCTTTATTATAGAGCCTTGACCATACTGTGCTTTTTTCCATGTCTTTGTTTTTCCTTGTGGGGGTGTTGGAGCAAGAGGCTGATGAGCAGGATCTCAGGGGGACTTTTGGAAAAAATAAGTTAAAATGTTTTTTGCAGAATTCCAAGGAGTGATGGAGAATGGAAAGGAAGTTTTTTTCATTCCAGAAAGACAATATAGTTTCTGGTGCTAGTGGGGTTGCTTGTGTGATACCAAACATACTATAGTAATTATAAACTGTGGACAGAACACACAGACACATGTTTGAAGGCACTTAAGAGCAGTCAAAAAGCAGGCAGAAGCTGGAAAAGATCTTGGCTCTTAAAAATAAGGACCCACACTGAGTGGGTCCAGTTTTCATGGCTTTCCATGAAGGAAATTCCTATAAATATTATCACTCAAGGTACTTAGTATATGATGAGAAATTGCTAGACATGAAGAAACTATAAAAATTGACCATAATTGAGAGAATTCAGTTCATATAAACCAAAGTAAACCCAGATTTTGGAACTAGCATACAAAGACTTCAAATGATTATTTATCGCTTTAATCTGTGTGTAGGGGGATATAATGAGTAAAGAAATTGTAAATTTAGGAAAGAGATGAAAACTCTGAAGAATAATTTAGGGTTTCAGTTTGAAGTATGGAACAGTCCCAAACCAGTATAGCACTGGCTTTGCAAACTAAGCTGAGATTTGCACTACCATACACAGGAGAGTCAAAATTTGCAGTCTGAACCTAACCAAGTTGATTGCCTGCAAGAACAAAAATCATCAACATTCTTCAGAAGATTATAACAGAACCCAGCATCAAGACAAGATAAAAATCACAACATTCAGGATATAATCCAGAATTTCTCAGCATATAGAGAATCCTCAGAATGTAACCAGACTCAATGAAAAGTACTTATGTCAACTCCAACATAACCCCAGAATGTTGAAATTATTAGAGATTTAAAAGCCTGTGTTATAACAATATTCTATGTGATAAAGGAAAACACACTTAAGATTAATAGAAAGGGGGGGACTATCAACCCAGAAGTATATATCCTTCAGAAATGAAAAAAAAATTAAGACATTTTCAGTTGAAAGAAAAATAAGAGAATTTTCTGAGAGCCAAGGGTCACTATGTAGTCTCTAGAGGTTGCTGAACTGGACATCAGCCAAATATAAACAGCAGCTCAGCCAACTTTTGAACCTGCAAGAGGTAGGAGAAGAAAAAGAGAAGGTGATTTGAGCCAACTCTCAAAGCAATATTCAAGTAGAGACCTACCCTCTCATACAAAGATAAAATATAGACAGCCTACTCAGGATGCCTTTGAAGAGATTCAGAACTATAACTTCAGAAAGCAGTTGGCAGAGAGAAAGAGAGCTGCTACAAGAGAAAAAACATAGAGATCATTCAAGTTGAGACATATGACCTCCTCTTCAGTGTCAAAGAAGGCTTGGTTAGACCAGATTCCTGCTCCCAACCTTGATGCAGATGATCCTCTAAATAAATGAGGAAGATTAAGATGAAGATTTTGAAGAGGAGAATGATGATACTGCAGCTCTTCTTACAGAACTAGCAAAATATTTAAAAAGAAACAGCTGAAGAGCAAGCCAGGAAGGAACAAGAACAAAAAACTGAAGAAGAAAGGATCTGTATGGAAAACATTCTGGGCAGAAATTCCTCCCTTAATCTCACTGGCCCAGTCTCAGCCAACTTCAAAGTTAAAAGAAGGTGGGATGATGATGTCGTTTTAAAGAGCTGTGCACAGGTGTATATGATCAGAAGAAAGACAAAAGATTTGTCAATGATACTCTGCAATCTGAATTTCAAAAAAAGTTCATGGAGAAATACAGTAAATTGTACAGTTTTATGTGCTTAGTTAAAGACTATAAAATGTAAACAATTATTGTGACTTTATGTTGGTTAGTTTGGGGTTTCTTCCTCTTTTCCCCTATTTAAATGGACTCCATATTTTTAAATTCCAAAATATCTTTTCCTCAATGGATACCTTATTTGATACGGACTTGGGAATTGGTTTAACCCAGTTTCCATTCTCTCAATGTTTCCAGTTATGTTTTCTTGTTAATATGGGAAAGGTAGCCCTGGCCGGTTTGCTCAGCGGTAGAGCGTCGGCCTAGCGTGCAGAGGACCCGGGTTCGATTCCCGGCCAGGGCACACAGGAGAAGCACCCATTTGCTTCTCCACCCCTCTGCTGCGCTTTCCTCTCTGTCTCTCTCTTCCCCTCCCGCAGCCAAGGCTCCATTGGAGCAAAGATGGCCCAGGCGCTGGGGATGGCTCTGTGGCCTCTGCCTCAGGCGCTAGAGTGGCTCTGGTCGCAACATGGCGACGCCAGGATGGGCAGAGCATCGCCCCCCTGGTGGGCAGAGCGTCGCCCCTGGTGGGCGTGCAGGGTGGATCCCAGTCGGGCGCATGCGGGAATCTGTCTGACTGTCTCTCCCTGTTTCCAGCTTCAGAAAAAAAAATATATGGGAAAGGTAATCTGCTTATAATATTTTTATTAATCCAAAAAGAAAAATAAGAATTTCCAGGAGATCTGATTTTTAAAAAATGATAAGGAAATTTAGGCTGAGGTAAGACAATACCAGAAAAAAAAAAAACATGATTTTTAGGAATGAAAGAATAATAGCAAAAATAGAAAATATTTGCATAATTATACAAGAGTATTTTTCCCTCTTATGTTCTTTGTTAGTATGTATGAGTATTAAAAGCAAACATTAAACATAGTCTAGTGGATTTTCGCTTAGTGTTAGTTCTCTTCAGCCTGAAGAGCTTCTTTTACCATGTCTTGTCATGTAAGTCCCCTCGTGACATATTTTCCCAATTTGTATTTATCTGGAAAAATCTTTATTTCACCATAATTTTTCAGAGATATTTTGCTGAGTATAAAATTGGGAAATGATGGTTTTCTTTTCATTAGTCATTTTAAAGCATGCCATGTTATCATCTTCTGACCTTCATTGTTTCTGATGAGAGGTCAGCTGCTATTTTTATTTTCATTTTCCTATGTGTAATGTTTTTGAAAAAGGTGCCAATAGAGAAATGAAAGTCTTTTCAACAAATGGTGCTGGAACAGTTGGATGTTTGTATAGGAATAAAAAATAGAAGCTTTTATCTAACCCTACTCAAAAGTTAAATGTATGAGACACCTAAATGTAAAATCTAATGCTATAAAATTTCTTTTTTTTTTTTTTTTTTTTTTTTCTGAAGCTGGAAACGGGGAGAGACAGTCAGATAGACTCCCGCATGCGCCCGACCGGGATCCACCCGGCACGCCCACCAGGGGCGTCGCTCTGCTGCGACCAGAGCCACTCTAGCGCCTGGGGCAGAGGCCAAGGAGCCATCCCCAGCGCCCGGGCCATCTTTGCTCCAATGGAGCCTCTGCTGCGGGAGGGGAAGAGAGAGACAGAGAGGAAGGAGGGAGGGGGTGGAGAAGCAAATGGGCGCTTCTCCTATGTGCCCTGGCCGGGAATCGAACCCGGGTCCCCCCGCACGCCAGTTCGATGCTCTACCGCTGAGCCAACCGGCCAGGGCCTACTATAAAATTTCTAGAATAGAATGTCTCTGTGATCTTTGGGTAAGCAAAGATATTTATATAGAATACAAAAAGCAGGAATCATAACAGAAACTCTAGTAAAGTAGTTTTTATAAAAATTAAAATTTTTGCTCTTCAAAAGAACCCCATCAGAAAACAAAATGTCAAAAAAATACAAAATGTCAAGTCATAAAATGTGAGAAAATATTTAGAGCATGTATATCTGACAAAGGATTCATTTCTAGACTGTATAAAGAACTATTACAACTCAATAGAAGACAACTCAATTTTTTAAGTAGGCGAAAGATTTGAACAGACATTTCACAAAAAAAGATACAAAAATGGGCAATAAACACATGAAAAATACTGAATAATCCAGAAAATGCAAAGGAAATCCTCAGTTAGGTTTGCCTCATCTCTACTGGAATGGCTAAATGAAAAAGACTAGCGATGCCAAGTGTTAGCAAGAGTGTGGGTAGGGCTTTAATCCTACACTGCTTCTGACATTCACATTACATACTAGGTGCTCTGGAAAAAAAGGAATATGCTTTACCGTTGACAAGCACTTTTACATTTGTAACCTCATTTGATCTCCAAAATATTCTTACAGGGTTCCTTTTGAGTAGAGACTTTGAAGAGAGAGCCAGTTTGTTCTTTGATGTCAAGCATAGACATAAATATGCCTGGTTGGACTACTATAGTCAAATCATATTTATGAGGCTAATAATACCAGCCTTCTTTTTTTTTTTTTTTTTTTTTTTTTCCTGAAGCTGGAAACAGGGAGAGACAGTCAGACAGACTCCCGCATGCGCCCGACCGGGATCCACCCGGCACGCCCACCAGGGGCGAAGCTCTGCCCACCAGGAGGCGATGCTCTGCCCATCCTGGCGTCGCCATGTTGCGACCAGAGCCACTCTAGCGCCTGAGGCAGAGGCCACAGAGCCATCCCCAGCGCCTGGGCCATCTTTGCTCCAATGGAGCCTTGGCTGCAGGAGGGGAAGAGAGAGACAGAGAGGAAGGCGCGGCAGAGGGGTGGAGAAGCAAATGGGCGCTTCTCCTGTGTGCCCTGGCCGGGAATCGAACCCGGGTCCTCCGCACGCTAGGCCGACGCTCTACCGCTGAGCCAACCGGCCAGGGCAATACCAGCCTTCTATCTATTCCTTTTTACACTTATAGGGGAACCTGAAATACAGTTACACCTAATAAATCACATTAGAGGTAAAACCATGACTTATTCATCATTACTTTTACAGTAGTAACCCCTATTTTTCCTTCAAGTACTGAGTTATATGTATTCTAGTTAAAATAACTTCAATTTCCCAAACCCACCTCTTCCACTGAGCTAAAAATAAGTATTCAAAATAGTCACTGTTGCCAATGGAAGGAGTTTTGAACCGACACTATGAAGACAAGCAGAGTCCTTTTTGTTACAGAAGACGAATTAGTTCCCCTGGATTTATTTTGCCCTGCAGCCTTCAGGGCCTCATTCTAGACTTGTGCCAGTCTCTGTCTTATTTCAAGGAGGCTGTCAAACCTATAACAGGTGACACATTGTGGTGAGTCACATGCCCTGGGAAGCCATAATTCTGGTGAGGGTTAAGAGAAGTGAAGTTTCAAGTTATGAGATGCCAGAGTGAAAGCAGCACTGACCCTGCAGCATGTTCTGCACAAAGATGCTGAGTAAAACATCAAGTCAGAAACATCAGTAGAAAACTTAAGTATGGTTAATCATTTAGAAGGTTTTTCTGATTCATTCACCCAGTGGTTTTGATCAATCAAAGCCAGAGTATACAACTTCCACTTTTATATGTATAGTCTTGCTGTGTAGACAGACAGAAGATGAGCTCAGAATTCCAGCCAGAAGGATTTGAGATGCAAAGATCATGTCACTTCTTAGAGATTGTAAGAAAGAGGGATCCATTTGGGATAGGTCAGATGCTGGAGGATAGTCCAAATGACTTCTTAAGATTGTCAGTGACACTAATTAACAGAGATGCAAATTAAAATCACAAGGAGATATCACCTCACACCTGTCAGAATGGCTATTATAAAAAAATCAACAAACAATAAGTGTTGGTGAGGATGTGGAGAAAAGGGAACCCTGGTACACTGTTGAGGTGAATGCAAATTGGTATAACCACTGTGGAAAACAAGATAGAGAGTCCTGAAAAAACTTAAAATAGAACTACCATATGTCTCAGCAATTCCACCTCTGGGCTGTTATCCAAAGAATCCAAAAACACTAACTTAAAAAGATAATATGCACCCTTGTGTTCATTGCTACATTACTTACAATAGCCAAGATATGAAAGCAACCTAGGTGTCCATTGATAGACAGTTACTTGCATAAAGAAGTTGTGCTACATATATACAATGGGTCATTACTTGGCCATAAAAAAGAATGAAATTTTACCATTTGCAAATATATGGATAGACCTAGACAGTATTATGCTAAATGAAATAAGTCAGACAAAGACAAATACTATATTATTTCAGTTATATGTGCAATTTAAAAAACAAATAAAACAAACACAAAAAAACAGAAGCAGACTCATACACACAGAGAAGAAACTGATCGTTACCAGGTAGGAGGGGTTCAGGGGACTGGATGATAAGGGTGAGGGGATTATAAAGTACAAATTGGTAGTTTGAAAACAGATACGGGGATGTACAGTACAGTTTAGGGAATATAGTCAGTTATATTGTAATAACTATGGTGTCAAATGGGTACTAGATTTATCAGGGGATCACTTCATAAGTTACATAGCTATTTAACCACTATGCTGTACACCTGAAATTAATATAATAGTGAATGTCAGCAGTGCTTGGAAATACTTTTAATTTAAAAAATAAAAGACCGGAGTGACAACTAGAGTTCTAAATGATATTTAATTTAACTTCAAGCATTTACATATTAGGTTTTCTTTAATGGGAACATACCCATTAAAAATCAAACCAGGGGCCAGGGCACACAGGAGAAGCACCCATTTGCTTCTCCACCCCTCCGCCGCGCTTTCCTCTCTGTCTCTCTCTTCCCCTCCCGCAGCCAAGGCTCCATTGGAGCAAAGATGGCCCGGGCGCTGGGGATGGCTCTGTGGCCTCTGCCCCAGGCGCTACAGTGGCTCTGGTCGCAACATGGCAACGCCCAGGATGGACAGAGCATCGCCCCCTGGTGGGCAGAGCGTCGCCCCTGGTGGGCGTGCCGGGTGGATCCCGGTTGGGCGCATGCGGGAGTCTGTCTGACTGTCTCTCCCTGTTTCCAGCTTCAGAAAAATGAAAAGAAAGAAAGAAAAAAAAATCAAAAGAGGGCCTGATCAGGCAGTGGCACAGTGGATAGAGCATCAGACTGGGACATGGAGGACCCAGGTTCGAAACCCTGAGGTTGCCAGCTTGAGCACGGGTTCATCTGGTTTGAGCAAAGGTCACCAGCTTGAACCTAAGGTCTCTGGCTTGATCAAGCGGTCGCTCACTGTCCTGTAGCCCCCTGGTCAAGGCACAGATGAGAAAGCAATCAGTGAACAAGTAAAAGTGCCGCAACAAAGAATTAATTGATGCTTCTCGTCTCTCTCCCTTCCTGTCTGTCCCTCTCTCTGACTCTCGCTCTATCTCTGTCAAAAATAAAAATCAAACCAGGCCCTTGATTGTTCAAGTACTTGTAGTCTAGTAAGGAGCAATACAGTGAAATCGTGGCATAGTGTGGTACTTACAATCACATGTGAATGTGCAAAACCAAATGCAAAATGAAGGGACTAGGAAATCTAGGAAACTTCCTAAAAGCCAAGGGAGAGGTGTGGGGTTGATATTAGGACCAAAGCGCATGCAGGAGGTGGTGCGATCACCCCACCCACTCATAGCATCTGGTGCTGCTGGCAGCCAGGACTGAGAGGGAAAGGCAATAGGCTGCTGGCTTCAGGAATGTCTTCTCTCAAACTTTTCCCTGGCCCCAGGGAAATCCCCTATACACATGCATTCAAATATCTTCCTGTACCAACTCTGCCATTACTGTTTTCCCCATCGGGTATGTACAGGTAATCCCTGTCTCTCAGAACTGTTAGGTTTAAAAGCTACATCACATGTGATGTGTCAGCACAGAGCCACACTCATGTTATGAGATGGTTTGGTAGCTTGCAGCCCTGGAAGAGAAGCTTGTCTTCAAATCCCCTACATCCAGCTGTCCTTCTCAGGGAAGCAACTCAGCATATCATAGTGACATGGGCCTGAATGAAGGTTTGCATGAGAGTAGTGAAGACTACTGGATTTCTGAGTGATCAGAATTCCCCTCTTGATTCTTGCCCAAATCAGGATGGGCTTTGAGCAGGGTATCCAGACACCTGGGTGCTAGAACCAGTTCCACTACCATCTGAGCATGGAAGTTTGAACCAGTTTGTTTCCCTTGCTCAGCACCTCCACCTGATTCTCCAGATAACACTCCGTCCCCCTCAACAGGCCTTGGTATTATCTACTGCACGGCAGGCACCACACCAGAGCACAGGACAGCTCCCCTGCCTTCTAGGAGCACTGGGCCTGACAGACGTGGACACACACAGACCCAGGCGGCCTTAGTACCTAGGGAGTGAGGGCCATGATGGAAGTGCCAATCGACTGGAGGGCACGATTAAGTGGGAAATGGGGTTTAAGGGCCTGTATCATCTTTGTGAACCAGAAAGGCTTATTTTGCGTATTTTGTGAGTTTTGAGGCATCAAGGAAGCAGTCTGGAAAAAGGAGAATAACGCAATCCCAGCTGGAGCTTAGACCCCCCCCCCTGGGACGTGTTTACGAATGAGGGTTAAGTCTGTGTGTTAGAGGGGAGGATGCCCCACTGCGGGCAGTGGGACCATAGCCAGTAGGTTCTGAAAGGGGAGTTGATCTGCTGATTTAAATGACTAAGCTCCAGAAAAGGGGATGGCGGCACCAACACTTTACTTTCTTCCTTGGTTTGTTTATACATTCAATAGTTGGTTAACTCAACAAACATTTACTTATTATTTACTATGTGACAAGCCTTTACCCAGAGCTGGGGACAGGATAAATGAATTAGAGGTTTTCTTTCCTCAAGGAAATCACAGTAGGGTGGAGGAGACAAGTAACCATAGCCCCTGACAGGTAAAAGCTGCTACCTGCTCCAAGAACACAGTTAAACAAGTGACTGGTTCTTCTTAGAGGTGAGGATGGGGAGAAACAGCTTTAAACGATGTGCCACTTGAACTGAGTTTAAAGGATAAAGTTGTTGGAGCTTGCCAGATGGATGTAAGAATTACTCAGACAGCAAACAACACAGCGCAGCCCAGAGGCTTGACTGCGTACAGCATGCTGGGAACACTGGGAAGTATGGCTGGACTAGACCCTGGAGCAGGAAGGGGACCCAAGGAGAAGAGATTGGAGACATGCACTGGAGTTGGAATGCTGTTTACTCCTAAAGTCATGAAAACAGTTTTGAAAATGTTTATACTGGGGAGTTAGAAAAGTAAATGTCAGTGGGATTAGAGAGGGCCTGGGCAGATAGATTATAGGGAGAATAGCCCTTTTATGATCAGAAAAGTCAGGAGGACCTGAACTGGGGTGGATTAAGTAGGAACTGTGGAGTTACTGAATGAAAACTCATTGGCTCACTCTCAGGCTTGAATGACTGATGTCATTTCCATGACAGGAGGGTTGGAAAAATGATGAATTTGTACTTGAGTGTGTTTAAGGCTACTTCCAAAAAACTATAATGCCCTCCCCACTCCTGCCCTACCTCCACTGTAAAATCCTTCCAGGACCCATGATTCCCATCAGCCCTGACCTGACTCTCCTCTGTCTTCTCTCAGCGCTGTCTCCTGACACACTCTCTCCAGCCTGATCAGCTTGCAGTAGCTTGAACTTGCCAGGCTGTGTTTGACTCCTTTGTGCCTCTAACTGGAACACCTTTCCCTCTCTTGCCTTTTGCCTGGCCAACTGCAGACTCACTCAAAGGTAATGTCTTTGAAGAAGGATCCTTGACATTCTGTACCCCCCAGGGAGGTTTAGTAAATATCTGTACTCACCCACTTGATTATAATAATTTGCATGTGTGTCACCTCCTCCACCACTGCCCTCCTTCCCTGGCACCCAGGGCAAGATGAATCTCTATAGATTATGCCTGTCCACATCAAAAGTAGAAAATCTGCACTTATTTGTTAAATATACTAAACCAGACCAGATGGGGGCATCCAATATAGAATTGGAAATTCCAAAACAAAAAATGAAAGTCACCAAAGACAAATACAAACCATGTGAATACCTTTTGTCTACCACTGGCTCACCCATCTTCTGCTCCAAGCACTCCATTATCTAAATGCATGATGTTTAATGAATTAGCTCCATGGCTGTTGGCTTGATTACATGTATGGAGTGGAATAGAAAGGGAAAAAAAGTACAGAGGCCTACAAAGGAGGGCCACTGAAGGTTTGGGGACTGAAATGAATGCAAGTTTACATAAGAGAGAGCCTGGCCTGAACACCTGTTTCCCTTCCTCATTCTAGGCCTCTGGGCCCTAATTTCTACCACCATCTGGTGGCCATCTCCATAAATAACAAGCTCCTCATAAACTGAAAGCTTGTATAAGGCAGAATTCCATGGATTGGCCTCAGAAGGTATGACACCCTTGTCCCCTGCGTTTAGCATGCAAATATGTATATACACAAAACATGTCTTATTCTGGTGAGAAATTCCAAGAGCTTTTTATCAGATTCTTACAGGTTTATAGCCCCCAAGAGATGGAGCATCATTGCTATAAAGCAGTGCTCTCCAACCTTTTTTGGGCCACGGGCCGGTTTAATGTCAGAAAATATTTTCATGGACCGGCCTTTAGGGTGGGACGGATAAATGTATCACGTGATCGAGACAAGCATCAAGAATGAGTCTTACATTGGATGTAACAGATGGAATCTGGTCATTTTTTAAAAATAAAACATCATTCAGATTTAAATATAAATAAAATGGAAATAATGTAAGTTATTTATTCTTGCTCTGCGGACCAGTACCAAATGGCCCATGACTGGTACCAGTCTGCGGCCTGGGGTTTGGGGACCACTGCTATAAAGGATTGTTCTAGAATAGGGATTACTTTTTTCTCCTCCAAATGAAGTCCTATGAAGAATCATAACATAAGAGAGAAAATCAGAAAATTCCTACTTGCTTACAATCTCACTCTCCAATTTCCCAAGGCGCCTACACAGAACATAAAAGTCCAGTTTGAGGATGTGAAGGCAACATGGCTGTAACATCTGTCACCCCATTGAATGCCAGGATTGGTTTGCCTGATCTGCCTGGCCAGGCTGTGACCCCATCCTCCCTTACTTCTCTGGAAGCTGCACACTTGATTGAAGAGGACCTTCCCCAGTGGAGAAGACAGTGGTTAAGGGTATATAAGAAGCTGTGTTCCCCTGCTCGACCCAACAAACAAGCTCTCAGAATCCCGTTTGAAAACCATGTTTATAAAGCCAAAGGCTTCTACCGCTTCAGTGCCAGATGGACCCTTAAGAGCCTTTGAGACCCAGTAGGTCACACTTTGGGGAGGGCTTAGTGAAGCCCTTGGAACATATCTGTGGTAGAGCTGGAACCGAACAGTCATCCCTCTACTCCTAGGTCTCTAAACTGTTCAGTTTTGCCTTATTTCTCAAAAACCTCCATTTGAAAAACAATAAAACCTTTACTATCCTGAATATATACTGCTCAAAAAAATTAGGGGATATTTCAAAATGAATATAAAACGATAAAATGTCCCCTGAGTTTTGTGAACATTACAGTTCCCAAACAGGAAACCATGTTTTCTATAAATATTTAGGCTGCAGGAAAGAGATATTTCTCCATCTAAATGCCTCTCAACAAACCATAATACATGGTAGAAAATAAACCAATGGCTAATCTTTGAGTAGTTCTTTAAACTTAAAACATCATCACCTATAGTCTCCTTATTTTATAGTGGGAAAACTGAGGAAATGACTTTGCTTGCTATTTTCCCACACCGACTTCAGGTTCTTTCTATTCTTGGCCTTTCTATTCAAATGTATATATCCTGACCTAAAACAGTGAACAAGTTAGCAGTATAACTGGCTTGTTGGCATCCGTGGGGGTGGGGCAGTAAGGGAAGACCAGCCCCTGCTTATCTCAGCCATTTGGGGTTAGGGAGAGGAATAAAGGCTAACACTGATCGAACAGCTTTTGCCAATGGACAAACTGAAGCACAAAAAGAGAAAGTGCCTTGCACACAGCTTGAAAACTGAGATAAACCTCAGCCTCCTACCTCCTCAGCCTGTGTCTTCCCCACAGCAGGATGCTGCATGGGGCCCTGCACTCACCAGCTACCCTCCAGGCTGGGCAGTCCTGGCCTCCTCCAACCTCCCTGCCCCTTTCGTTCTTTCTCTCTCCTAGGAGTGCCAGCTTCTCTCAGGGCACCAGGGCCTCATTCCTCATGAGGAGTGACACAGCTATACAGAATCTTGCCCAGGGTAATGGACGATATTACATCAACTGGATCAGTGGGTCAGTTCATGGCTTCTATAACCTCCCTAAGCTAAGCCGGCACAGTACAGAATTCAGGGACAGTACCTGTGACCTCCCCCCGAGCCTGACCTCCCACAGCCACACCAAGGGCAGTCTCACAGGCTCTGAGATCGATAATGAGGATGTGTACACCTTCAAGATGACCAGAAACACCCTGTGTTGGGAGTTTGGGGACCTCCTGGTGGACAATATGGATGTTCCAGCCACCACACTCTCAGCCTACCAGATCCCTAGGACATTTATGCAACAAGAACCACAACGCCATGGCAGTGGCTGCTCCTGGGGATTCAGCCATAGCGCCCCCACCTAGACCCCCCAAGCCAAGTCAGGGAGAATCGCCTCAATGGGGCAGCCTTCAATGAGACCTCTAGCTGGGGAAAACAGCAGACGAGCCTCCACCACTGCCACCATCCCCAGGCGCAATACCCACCCTGCGATGAACAACAACCAGCTTCACCAAGGTCAGTATAAGCCCTGGATGAGGTCCATAGTCAGAGGGAGATAGCACAGGGTTCTCAGCAGTTTGCTAGTTCATGGTCAGCCCTGCTGAGGAGACTTAAGGACACCCAGGTCACTGATACGGTTTAGACATCTACTCACACCGCTTTCTAGTGGGCCCTCCAGCACTGGAGGCTATTAGTGGACACCCACAATAGCGAGAGCAGAGCAGGCCCTGCCTCAGAGAAACTGATATTCTACTAAGGGAAACAGAACATTCTTGGTTAACCACATACAAAATATGATAGGTTTGGAAATCTATATCATAGTGTTTTATTCATTTATAAGTCAAACCAAGGACTGAAAAAGTCAGTTTAGAGGACCACTCCAAACTGGAGCCAAACCTGTGTGAATTAGCAGACTTATTAAAACAAAATTAGGCCTTCAGAGTATTTTCTTAGCCACCCTTGAATCTGTTTCATACCTGAAGTTTTGTTGTCACTTTTTTCCAATTTAGAGTATTCCAACTGCACATAATCTGTGATTGATGAAGATGCATTTCCTTTCATTTCACATTTGCTTTACAATAGCTTGCAAAGCCTGTTGTTATACATATTCTGTTGTTTAAGCCATGCAGTGATCCTGAGAATTTTGTCAGACAAAGCCTCCTTGTCTCCCATTTCCCACCTGGCCCGTGGTCATTCAGACACTTGTTCAGGGTTGCAAAGTCAGCCAGAGGCAGAGATCGGCCTTGCACCCAGAGTCCTGATGCCTGGCTCAGTACTTTTTGCAGTCTTTCAGTCTATCCATTATTTGATCAATCACCCTGTGCTTGGGAATGGAAATGACAGAGACACAGAAAACCTGTTCCTGACATTCAGAGAACTCACATATAGTTATGGAAATAAAATCAACATGTATAAATTAGCCAGTACCAGTGTTACTATAAATAGTGTTTGTATCAGTGATGGCCAGGATGAGTGGACAAGTGGTAAATGCTGTAGGAGTTACAGAAGAAGAAGTGCATACATGGGGGTGGAGGTGGTCAAGGGGCTTCAGTGTAGATGCCAACATGGGCTATAAGTCAGGAGTGATGTGGAAGAAGTAATACCTTGTCGTTGGGGGTTGAGAGTAGTATCTTCTAGAGTTTCACCAAGACCCTGAGCAGCACTGGTGAGGCTTCGGGTAAGCATCAGCACACAGATCAACTGTGAGTACTTCTTCCTTTGTTGTTACTTCTTCTTCTGAGTCCTACGAGTACCTTTAGCATGATGGAGAGAGTGCAGGCCGGCCTGCAGAGTCCATGAGTGGTGGAGTCAGTTCTTCCCTTGTGAGTGGGGGTCAGCCAGAGGTCCTCAGGCCCACTCAGATGGATTAAAGATCACCCAAGGAGTGACAGCATCTCTCTCTTAGGACCCTACGTGGTTCTTTTTTTTTTTTTTAGGTTATATAGATTTTTAAATTTTTAAATTAATTTTTAACTTACTGTGTTTACATGGATTCAACTGTCCCACTGACTATAATTCCCTCACCCCCTACCCCTGTGTCCCCCCTTACACCCCTCTTGATCACCTCCCCCTGACTCCCTCCCCCCTTCCCTCTGGGACCTGCTGTCCTGCTATCTATATCTCTGTTATGTATATATAATTTCACAAACCCCTTTACCTTCTCTGATTCCATCCCCACATACCCCTTCCCTCTGACAGCTGTCCCTCTGGTCCCTGGAACCCCTCCTCTGCCTCTATTCTGTTCTTCAGTTCACTTTCTCCATTAGATTCCACATATATGTGAGATCACATGATATTTCTCTTTCTCTGCTTGGCTTATTTTACTTAGCATTATAATCTTCAGGTCCATCTATGCTGTCACAAAAGGCAAGATTTTCTTCTTTTTCAAGGCCATGTAGTATTCCATAGTATATATATACCACAGCTTTTTAATCCACTCATCCACTGACAGACACTTAGGCTGTTTCCAGACCTTGGCTATTGTAAATAATGCTGCAATAAGCATAGGGGTGCATATTATCTTTTGAGGCAGTGATTTGGTATTCTTAGGATATATTCCTAAAAGTGGGATAGCTGGGTCAAAAGGCAGTTTCATTTTTTATTTTTGTGGAAACTCCATAGAGTTCTCAACAGTGGCTGCACCCGTCTGAATTCCCACCAGCAGTGCAGGAGGGTTTCCATTTCTCCACACCCACGCCAGCACTTATTCTGTGTTGTTTTGTTGATGAGCGCCATTCTGACAGGTGTGAGGTGGTATCTCATTGTGCTTTTAATTTGCATTTCTCTAATGATTAGTGATACTGAACATTTTTTCATCTGCCTATTGGCCATCTGTATGTCCTCTTTGGAGAAGTGTCTATTCAGTTCTTTTACTCGTTTTGTAATTGGATTGTTTACCTTCCTGGTATTGGTATTGAGTTTAACAAGTTCTTTATAAAATTTGGTTATTAACCCCTTATCAGATGTATTAGTCAATATGTTCTCACATTGTGTGGGTTGTCTTTTTATTTTGTTCATGGTGTCTTTTGCTGTGGAAAAACTTTTTAGTTTAATATAGTTCCCTTTGTTCATCCTGTCCTTTATTTCACTTACCTCTGGAGATAAATCAGCAGAAATATTGGTACAAGAGATGTAAAGAGTTTACTGCCTATGTTTTCTTCCAAGATGTATATGGTTTCATATCTTACATTTAAGTCTTTTATCCATTTTGAGTTTATTTTTGTGAAAGGTGTAAGTTGGTGGTCTGGTTTCATTTTTTTTGCATGTATTTGCCTAGCACCATTTGTTAAAGAGACTGTCTTTACTCCATTATATGCTGTTACCTCCTTTGTCAAATATCAATTGACCAAAAAGGCGTGGATTAATTTCAGAGTTCTCTTTTCTGTTTCATTGATCTGTATGCCTGTTCTTATGCCAGTACCAAGCTGTTTTGAGTACAATGTTCTTGTAGTATAACTTGATATCAGGAAATGTGATACCTCCCACTTTATTCTTCATTTTCAAGATTGCTGAGGATATTTGTGTTCTTTTTTGGGTTCCATATAAACTTTTGCAATATTTGTTTTATATCTTTTAAAGTATATCATTGTTATTTTAATTGAAATTGCATTAAATTTATAGATTCCTTTGGGTAATAAAGACATTTTAATGATGTGTATTCTTCCTGTCCATGAACATGGTATATGCTTCAATTTGTTGTATCTTTTTTTTTCTTTTATTAATGTTTTACAATTCTCTGAGTACAAGTCCTTTACCTCCTTGGTTAAATTTACTCCTAGGTACTTTAATTTTTTGTTGTAATAGTGAAGGGGATTGTTTCCTTAATTTCTTTTTCAGGCAGTTTATTGTTGGTATATAACAATGCCACTGATTTCTGAATTTTAATTTTATATTCTGCTACCTTGACAAATTCATTTATCAGGTCTAGTAGAATTTTGACTGAGACTTTAGGGATTTCTATGTACAGTATCATGTCATCAACAAATAATGATAGTTTTACTTCTTCTTTTCCAATTTGGATGCCTTTTATTTCTTCTTCTTGTCTGATTGCTGTGGCTAGGACTTCCAGAACTATGTTGAATAAGAGTGGTGAAAGGGGGCATCCCTTCCTTGTTCCTGATCTTAAGGGGATTGCTTTTAATTTTTGCCCATTGAGTATGATGTTGGCTGTGGGTTTGTTATAGATGGCCTTTATCATGTTGAGGTATGTTCCCTATATTCCCACTTTGCTGAGAGTTTTGATCATGAATGGGTACTGGATTTTATCAAATGCTATTGATATAATCATGTAATTTTTATCCTTTTCTTATGTGATGAATCATTTTAATTGATTTGCAAATATTGTGCCATCCATGCCTTCCTAGAATAAATCCCACTTGATCATGATGTATGATTTTTTTCATGTATCGCTGGATTCGACTTGCTAATATTTTGTTAAGAATTTTAGCATCTAAGTTTATTAGGGATATTGGCCTATAAATTTCTTTCTTTGTAGTGTCCTTACCTGGTTTTGGAATGAGGATTATGCTTGCCTCATAAAAGGAGCTTAGAAGTCTTCCTTCACTTGAATTTTTTGAAACAGCTTGAGAAGGATAGGTGTTAGTTCTTTGAATATTTGTTAAAATTTGCCTGTGGGCCCTGGCCGGTTGGCTCAGTGGTAGAGCGTCGGCCTGGCGTGCAGAAGTCCCGGGTTCGACTCCCGGCCAGGGCACACAGGAGAAGCGCCCATCTGCTTCTCTACCCCTCCCCCTCTCCTTCCTCTCTGTCTCTCTCTTCCCCTCCCGCAGCCAAGGCTCCACTGGAGCAAAGATGGCCCAGGCGCTGGGGATGGCTCCTCGGCCTCTGCTGCAGGCACTAGAGTGGCTCTGGTCGCAACAGAGTAACGCCCCGGAGGGGCAGAGCATCGCCCCCTGGTGGGCAGAGCATCGCCCCCTGGTGGGCGTGCCGGGTGGATCCCAGTCGGGCGCATGCGGGAGTCTGTCTCATCGTCTCTCCCCGTTTCCGGCTTCAAAAAATACAGAAAAAAAATTGCCTGTGAAGCCATCTAGATGGTCCAGGGCTTTTGTTTGCTGGTAGTTTTTTGATAACTGTTTCAATTTTGTTTGTTATAATCGGTCTGTCTAGGCTTTCTGCTTCTTCCAGATGAGTTTTGTAAGATTATTTATTTCTAGGAATTTAAGTATTTAGCCTCGGTTATCCAATTCTTTGGCATACAGATCCTCATAGTTTTTTCTTACAACCCTTAGTATTTCTGCAGTATCAGTTGTTACTTCTCCACTTCATTTCTAATTTTATTTATTTTAGTCCTCTCTCTTTTTTTCTTGGTGAGTCTTGTTAAAGGTTCATCAGTCTTGTGTATCTTTTCAAAAAACCAGTTCTTGGTTTCATTGATCTTCTGTATTTTTTTTAGCCTCTATGTGATTTATTTCCACTCTGATCTTTATTATACTTCTGCTGTGCTTTATTTGTTGGTCTTTTTCTAGTTCTTTTAGATGTAGGGATAAGTTGTTTATATGAGCTTTGTTTTTGCTTCTTAAGATATGCCTGTAATACTATGAACTTCCCTCTCAGGACTGCTTTTGCTGTGTCCCTTAAATTTTGAGTTGTATGCTTATTTTTATTTGTTTGAATGAAATTTTTTATTTATTCATTGATCTCATTGTTAACCCATTCATTATTTAATAACAAGCATGTTATTTAGCCTCCAAGTGTTTGAATGTTTTCATTTTTTTTCTATTGTAGTTGATTTCTAGTTTCATGCCATTGTGATCAGAGAAGATGCTTGATATGATTTCAATCTTCTTAAATTTATTGAAACTTGTTTTGTGTCCTAACATGTGGTTAATTCTAGAGAATGTACCATGCGCACTTGCAAAGAATGTATATTTTGCTGCTTTGGGGTGAAAGGTTCTAATGCTAGCTATTAAATCCAATTGATCTCGTGTGTCATTTAAGGCCATTGTTTCTTTGTTAATTTTCTGTCTGGAGTATCTATTCATTGATGTTAGTATTAAAATCCCCTACTATTATAGTATTGCTGTTGATCTTGCCCTTAATGTTCATCAAAATCTGCTTTATATTTTTAGGTGCTCCTATATTAGGTACATAGATATTTACAATGGTTATATCTTCATGTTGGATTGCTCCCTTTATTGTTATGGAGTGACCTTCTTTATCCCTTACTATAGCCTTTGTTTTAAAGTCTTATTTTGTCAGATATAAGTATTGCTATCCCAGCTTTTTTTTATTTCAATTTGTGTGAAATAGTTTTTCCATCCATTTACTCTCAGTCTATTTGTATCTTTTGTTCTGATGTGGGTCTCTTGTAGACGGCATAAGTATGGGTCCTGTTTTCTTATCCATTCAGATACCCTTTGTTTTTTGATTGGAGCATTTAGTCCATTTACATTTAAAGTTATTATTGATATGTAGTTGTTTATTGCCATTTTATTCTTTAAACCTAAAATGCTCTATTTTTTTATTTTTTATTTCTTTTGTTCTTTTTACAGCACGCCCTTAACATTTCTTGCAGTACTGGTTTTGGTTGTAATGAATTCCTTGAGGTTTTCTTGTCTGGGAAGCTTTTTATTTCTCCTTCAAATTTAAACAGTAGCCTTGCTGGATAAAGAAGTCTTGGTTGTAGGTTCTTGCTTTGCATCACTTTGAATATTTCTTGCCAATCCCTTCTGGCCTCAAGTATTTCTGTTGAGAAGTCAGATGTCATCCTTATGGGGGCTCCTCTGCAGGTAATCAACTGCCTTTCTCTTACAGCTTTTAGTATTCTTTTTTTTTTTTGTCTCTTAACTTTGACACTTTAATTGTGATGTGTCTTGGTGTAGGCCTCCTTGGATTCCTCTTTAATGGAACTCTCTATGCTTCTTGAACTTGTATGACTTTTTCTTTCATCAATTTAGGAAATTTTTCAGCTATGATTTCTCCAAAAAGGTTCTCTATTCCTTGTTTGTTCTCTTCCTCTTCCAGTATCTGCACTGTGATGCAGATATTCTTTCTCTTCATGTTGTCACAGAGCTCTCTTAGAGTTTCCTCAGTCTTCTTGAGCCTCTTTTCTATTTGCTGCTCTGCTTCTGTGCTTTTGTTTATCTTGTTCTCTAAATTTCTGATTTGATCCTCTCTTCATTCACCCTGCTATTAATTCCTTCTAGTGCAGTCTTCATTTCTGATATTGTATATGTCATCTGACTAGTTCTTTTTTATGACTTCAGTGTCCTTTTTGATGCTTGCTATCTCTTTATTTAGTTGCTCATTATGTCCATCTATTGTTGCTCTAATATCCTTGAGCATCATAAAAATCATTATTTTAAACTCTACATCTGGTAGTTTGATTACTTCTGTTGTATTTAGTTCTTTTTCTGGGGATTTCTCTTGTTGATTCATTTTGGTCACATTTCTTCTTCTACCCAGTTTGTCTATGTATAAGATAGCATTTTCTGACTTTGAACTTTTTGTGGTGTCTTTATGAAGAAGATGGACTTGGTGGTCTTGTCCTCCAGGTCATTTGTTTACCTTGTTCTAGGAATGTTTCTTGAGGGTACTATTTTCCCTCTTGTATGTGAGTATTAGATGCACTTAGTCCTTTTGTGGGGACAGTGATTCCTTCATGTTGGCTGGCTGTAAGGGTCAACCTTGATTATATGTATTACATACTCTGCAATGTCTGTCCTGTTGGGCGTATTTATTCTCCACAGTGTCTGGTGCTGGCAACACTCCACCTTTGGGTGTGCTGCTTGTGTAGGTGGTTGAGTCTAGGGTTGGTGCTGTCTGCCACCAACTACCAGTAGTGTTGACTCTATTTCTTGGGTTGGCATCAGCTGTTGTTTGTAACCTGCTGTGGGCTACCAGTCTGCAGCTACTGTACCTTTAGCTGTTTGTGTCTGCATTTTCTGTGTCTGGATTGTGTGGGAGGGGCCAACCTTTGAATAAGGATCAGCCCCTCCTGCTTACAGATGATCACAGCTCTGTAAAAGCTGCAAGCTCTGTAAGATTTGTCTCCACTTTTCAGCTGCTCCTTCTCCACTTGCAGCTGCCTGGTCTTCCCACAGTGTTTTCTGTAGTAAGGCTGTATGTGGGCTCAGATTGGCTTTACCCAACCAACAGCTCTACAGGTTGCATGCTTGGTGGTTTAGGGCAGCTGAGGTTGTGAATACAACATTTGTGGGACCCTCTGTTTCAGGAGTATCTTGGTCAGGAGCTCAGTACAGGGAATGTGGCCCCTACTCCAGAGCTTGATCCCCCAGCCACTGCTGGATACTCAAATTTTACTTCTCCTCAACAAGGGGAGCAGCAAGTTCAGACCGAGTATGGCCAATAGTCCCCTCTGCAGAAGTTCAGACAGTTGCTGAGACCCTGATATCAGGAAGGAAGACTGAGAGAGTCCTCTCCTGGGGCTGACTGTGCCCCTCCCAAAGGTGGCTAAGCCCCTTGACTAGATCCCTGTGATAGACTCACAGGGAACCACACTTTAAATATCTGTGCTCTAAGCCTCTCTCCCTTCCTCCTGTGGAATCTAGCCCAGAACAGAATATCCAGCTCCCAGGCCAGCTGACTGTGAAGCTCCTCCCTATTCAGTGCACATGAGCCACTGTGCCAGTGCTGATCACAGAGAGTGGAACTCGCCTCAGCTGTGCTGGATGTGAGGAAATTTTCATTAGGATACCACTCTAACAAGGGTTGTTTGGTCCTAAACTGATGCTCTCTGCAACTGGCCATTGGATGTGCCAGCCAGCCCTAGGCCTCCCTTGCAGGAACCCAGCACAGACCAGTGGGAAACACTTCCCATGATTGGCCCTCAGCAAACTTTTTGGAGCTACAAGCAATTCAGAGTTTGTGGCTGCCTCTGCTGGACCCAGGTGTACATGGAAACACCAAGCTGCACTCCTAGGCTGGCTGTTACCCATTCTGGTCCTAGGGACAAGTCTGCTCATACGGCCAAGTTTCCCTGAGTCTTGCCTCCTGCCGCATGTCTGCTGGCTGCCTGTTGAGCTCAGCTGCTGATAAAACCTCTGCTAAAGTCTAGAGCCTGTGGCAGTTCAGGGATTAGGAAGGGCTCCTCCCCTCAGTCACATGTTTCAAACTATCCAGACTTTTTCCACAGACCAGTAGGGTGTGGCCCCAGGAGTCTGGTGGGTGTAGCCTCTGAGACCCAGAGGTGTGGTCTGCCTGCCCACAGTTTCAACTGAGTCTCTTGTGAGGTGGAAGCACCATAGACTCGGGAGAGTATTGGGGAGGAGCTCTGGTCTCAACACCAGAAAACGGAGTCACCGATGTGCCCCCTGCTTCCTGGCCTCTCAGAACGACCCACAGCCATCCCTGTGGTAGGAGAGATTCCCGAGGGCAGAGCAGTTGTTTCCCCAAGCTGATGCCACTCAGAGGGGATTTCTCCACCCAAGAAAGACGGCGACTGCAGTACTGGAGAATGACTCAGCACAGGGGTGGCCATCCCCCACAGAGTCTCTCCCTGGGCCTCCAACTTTACACTCTGCTCCTGAAGCTTCATTCCTCTCATCTCTCCCCTGCCAGACTCCTAGGTAAGTGGCTGTGAATGAGGTGTTCTGTGTGGGCTCTTTAAAATGGTATCTGCATCGAGAGCCCCATCTCTTTTTCACGAACAGAAACCCGGCTCTTTTCACATATAAATGTTGTCTGGGCGCCTTGTCTAGGCTCTGGGGCTCTAGGATGGGGCTCTGGGCCTGGGGCTGAGCAGCCACACCTCACAGGGTGACCCACCCTACCGTGAGAGTACTTGCAGACCCTCAGCTGCTGCTCGCTCCTGAGAGCGGGGCAGTCTTTCTGCATCTCCGCCCTTCCTACCAGTCTCTGTGGCTTCTTCGGTGATCCTTGGCTATAGAGTCCTCTTAGTTTAGTCTAAAGTTGGTTTTTCAGGATGATTGTTCTTAAATTAAATTGTATTCCAATTTGGTCCTGGGAGGTGGCAGTTGGAACATCTGCCTACTCTGTTGCCATCTTTCTTCCTACACTGCCTGGTTCTTATCTCAGTTCAGAACCTTGGGTTGAGCTCTTAGAATGTAAAATAGGGTATGGCTGGGGGAGGGGTGTAGGGCTTGAGCAAAAATTTAAAAAAGATAAACTTCGTGGATACAGACAACATTGTGGCAATTGTCAGGGGTGAGGAGAGGAAGAAGAAGGTATGAGGGGAATAAATGGTGATGGATGGAGACTTGACTTGCGGTGGTGAACACAAAAGCAATGTACAGTTGATGTGTTGTGGAATTGTGCACCTGAAGCCTGTATAATTTTGTTAGTCAGTGTTACCCAGATAAATTCAATGAAAAGGAAAAAAGGAAAGAAAGTACAGGGATCCTGCTGTGGAGGAAGGGTGTATACACTGGTCTGTGGGGCTTCAGCCCTGTGGGGAAGCAGGGGGGTCTGTAATGCAAAGGACGCATGATCTGGGGTGGGGTGGTGGGCCTAAGGCAGCATTGTTACCCATGAGGTCTTACCTGGAGGAGGGGGCTATGGTGAGAGCCAGAAGGCAGGGTTGGTTCAGAGTCAGACTAGGTGGAAGAATCATGGATTGAGTGCAGAATCCCAGGCTGCCATCTGTAGGGGCCTGACCACAGTCCTAAAATGTGTCAGGCCACATCTAAGCAGACTAGGTCTGACTTAAAGCTCATGGGACAGATGAGAAATTAAGTAAGCAGAGTAGAAGCAGCTTGGTCTGGACACACAGGGAAAGCAGTGAAGGCAGGCTGTATAGAAGGGTTGCTGCATCACACATGACGACAGCTCTGACTGCAGCTTGGTGATCACCGGAGCAGCTGAATGGGGAAGTATAGCAGGCTTCACCCTCAAGTGCCAGGACCAAGCCTTCTAATACGCTCCCTATCCAATGCAGGGCCTGATACTGACCCCCCAGTGGAGTCCACATGTGAGGTTGGGGGGGGGGGGTCCTGAGCCAAACCTGCACTGCACATGGCCTGTGCTGCCCCTTGCCTTAGGCAGCCGGAAAGCCTTATGGACCCAGCCTCCAAGTATATTTCATATTAAACATTTATCAGAAATTACAAGTGAGTCCCAAAGGATCATGGGAGCTAGAAGGGGCTCACAGACCTCATTTCTTTTTTTCTTTTTTTGCATTTTTCTGAAGCTGGAAACAGGAAGAGACAGTCAGACAGACTCCCGCATGCGCCCGACCGGGATCCACCCGGCACGCCCACCAGGGGGCGATGCTCTGCCCATCTTGGGCGTCGCCATGTTGCGACCAGAGCCACTCTAGCGCCTGAGGCAGAGGCCACAGAGCCATCCCCAGCGCCCGGGCCATCTTTGCTCCAATGGAGCCTCGGCTGCGGGAGGGGAAGAGAGAGACAGAGAGGAAGGTGCGGCGGAGGGGTGGAGAAGCAAATGGGCGCTTCTCCTGTGTGTCCTGGCCGGGAATCGAACCCGGGTCCTCCGCACGCTAGGCCGACGCTCTACCGTTGAGCCAACCGGCCAGGGCCCAGACCTCATTTCTTCATGTGTCCCACACTGCATTCTGATGTGTTTTCCCAGAGTCTGCCTCAAAGCTTCCTAGTGCAACTCACTCAGTCATGACCTTTCTTCTCTCATGTATAAATCCTTACCCGGTCTTGTTTCTTCTCGCTGGTGATGGTTGTATTTCCTTTCCTCTCTTTCCTAGCCAGGGAAAATGCTTATAGGCCAATGGGATAACACCAATTTAGAAGGCAACTACGTGCCCATGAAACGAGTTTTCTCTACCTTGCTGGCCATGCAGCAAGCAGGTGACAGTTCCCAGAGTGTCTTCATCCCCATGGCTCAGGGCCCCATCACTTTGACCTGCTTGGCTATCAGATGACAACCCTTCCTATTCACTGAGGCCGAGAGTGAGATCCAGCCACCCCTTGTCAACCGCAACCTCAGACCTGACCAGAAAAGTAAGTCCATGCTTTCCCCGTCCTATCTCTGGATGATGGCCAGAGACAGCTTACATTCACTTAGCAATTAAGTGCATCCTAAATTTTACTTGAAAGGAAGTGGATGTCTCTGGGCCCTAAACCACCCTAGAGTCACATGACACATACATAACACTTCCATTTCATCCCAGTGGTCTGACACTGTAGGGACAGGCAGCTGGAGAAGTGTGGTGGGCAGAGGAGTGCAGGATTACAGACAGGACAGATTCAGGGTTCAGCCCTGCCACCAGCTAACATGTGATTATAGACAAATCATCTTGCATCTCTGAGCCGTGTTCATTTGTGAAATGAGAAATATTCAATAGAATATATAACTCCCAAAGGAATAGAGGGACATAGATAACACATCTGAAAGTACATCATAATGTGAAAAATGCTGTTCAAGGGTAAAGGGTATTAGATCTGGGGTACAGTAGAATGGAAATGATAAAGTAGTCTATTAAAAGATATATTATGATGTAATAGAAAGGCTTGATCATTCAAACCATGTAAATGTGGGTTGGAATCCTTATCTAAGATTTCCTAGGTGTGTCTTTGGGCAAATCAGTTAAATTCTCTGAGCTTCAGTTTTCTGACCTGTGAAATGGGAACAGTAATCCCTGCCTTCCAGGTTTGTTTAGGAGAAAGTTGTCTAGGACATTGACTCTGGTCCACAGCAGGTGTTCCTTCAAGTTAGATCAGTGTCCCTAGCATCTAGACCAGGAAGAAGTGCTGGAGTTCAAGTCCCGGATCTGCCTCTACCTCACATTGTTGGCCTCGGATCAGTGGCATGGAGTCAGAGGGAGAAGTAGAGTAATCTTTGGTGTAGATAAGCCTATTTGGTCTGGTCAACAGGTACTTAAGATCTTAGCATTTGAATGGAAACCTGCAGGATTCATAGAATTCACCTTCCTCCACCTTAGGTTCCACAGGTCTGGTACAGGAGCAGCAGGAGTACTCATGGTGGCATTCTCCAATTACATATCATATCCCTATCTAGTCACAGATCTGGGGAGACAGTCTGATGTCAGACTCTGTGTTCCCATTTTGGATTCTGAAGATATGATTACAGGCAGTCCCTGGTTATGAACAAGCTGTGTTCTGTAGGTTTGTTTTAAAGTTGAATTTGAATGTAAGTTAGAACAGGTACATTACCTATTAAATTCAACTTAAACATTTGTCTTAACATAGTGTTTATTTTTACCTTCCTGTGCATATAAATATTTAAACATTTTCAAATACATCCTTAAACAATCTTGGATGATGCAGAAGATGATGGACTTGTTGGAGAGGATGGGACTGGTGTTAGAGAGTCAGGTTTTGATTCTGCTGCTGGAGTCAGTTTCTTGAAGTGTAGGCATCAAGGGAGGTTTCTACAGAGCTTTTCTTTTTCTCATCATAAATGGCCTTGTAACATCTCAGGCTTTTTTCAAATATATGACTACTTCGGTGAACCTCTAGTATCAGGATCATGCTCCTCTAACTTTGCCATTACTACTTCAGTGAGACAAAAACATCATCTAACTCTGCTGTAGAATACTTTTTCTGCTCTGAAGTTTCTAGGTCCCTGTTTTCTTTTGTCAATGCTGTCATTCTCCGGCTCTAGTTCCATAAGGTCTTCATTGATTAGTTCTCTGCCATCAGAGTTGAGCAACAATGATATCATTTTCACTGAGAGTGAATTCCATGAATCCTGCAGGTTTCTATTCAAATGCTAAGATCTGAAGTCCCTGTTGACTAGACCAAATGGGCTTATCTACACCAAAGATTACTCAGTTGGCCAACTGCAGTTGATTACCAGTAGCCCTTACGGCACTCCATTCATAAGTATGAGTTGTACATAATTGGATGTTTGTAACTTGGGCACTTCCTGTACCATAAATACAATGCAAAGAGTAAGTAACTTAGAACCTGAAGACACAACTTCAAGGCCTGTTAATGTGGGCAAAGCCTCAGTTTCCCTATGTAAAACAAGGGTGAATACAAAGATATTTATAAATACAGTGTGTCCGTAAAGTCATGGTGCACTTTTGACTGGTCACAGGAAAGTAAAAAAAACGATAGAAATATGAAATCCACACCAAATAAAAGGAAAACCCTCCCAGTTTCTGCAGGATGATGTGGCAGCATGTGCGCATGCGCAGATGATGACGTAACACCGTGTATACAGCGGAGTAGCCCACGGCCATGCCAGTCGAGATGTGGACGGTACAGAGAAAAGTTCAGTGTGTTCTGTGGCTCACTAAATTCGAATCTGTGACCAAAGTGCAACGTGAATATCAGCGCATTTATAATGAAGTGCCACCACATAGGAATAACATGACACTGTGGGATAAGCAGTTGAATGAAACCGGCAGTTTGGTGGAGAAACCCGTTCTGGTAGGCCATCAGTCAGTGACGAGTCTGTAGAGGCTATACGGGATAGCTACCTAAGGAGCCCTAAAAAATCTGTGCGTGAGCCCACATTGAACTGTACTAAATAGGTATGACACTGGGAGTTTTCCTTTTATTTGGTGCAGATTTCACATTTCTATCATCTTTTGTTGCTTTCTTGTAACCGGTCAAAAGTGCACCATGACTTTACAGACATACTGTATACCCGTGTGACCTGACCAGGCTGTGGTACAGTGGATAAAATGTCAGCCTGGGATGCTGAGGACCAAGATTCAAAATCCTGAGGTCACCAGTTTGGGCACAAAGGTAACTGGCCTGAGCAAGGGGTTTCAGCTGCAGCCCCCTGGTCAAAGAACATATGAGAAAGCAGGATACAACTAAGGTGCTGCAACTGTGAGTTGATCCTCCTCATCTTTCTTGCTTTTTGTCTGTCCCTCTCTTGCATGCGTTAAATAAAAATATACCTATGTGTTATATGTATGTGTGTGACACTATTATTACTGGCTGATAACTCGACTTTCTATTCCTGCTCCAGCAAAGCCAATACCACTTGGCCTTAGGAACAACACCGTTATCGATGACCTTCCCTTCAAGTCCCCTGTCAGCAAGTCCTGGGGTAGGGCCATGTCAGTGTCTTTTTAGAAGAGGGAGCTTGGAACAGAGTTGTTGGGGTGGTGAGGGACCAGTGGCCACGCTGTGATTACGCCATGTGATTAGGCAGGTGTTTCAGAATAGTCATTGGTCACAAGCTTACCTTTAAAAGCTCATTCCCTGACTTATTCTGTTAAAAATCTTTTAAAAGTGAAAGATCTGCCCTTCAGTTCCTCAGCCTGTCGTACCCACGGCCATGAGCAAGTATGTGAGTCTGAGCATTTACTGAGTGCTCAGCAGTGGGGACACACACCATGACTCACAGTGTCAATATTTGTTATTTTGTCTTCTGCCAGTCTTTCATGAACCTCCTGAGTGATGAGCACTGTGGGATCATCATCAGAGGTAATGAAGACATGGTCCCTACCCTCAAAGAGGCCATGGTCATAAGTGGCAGAGAAAGCCTGGCTTTCCTGTTACACAGGTGGCATGGTCAGTGCCCCTGAGAGGAGACTGGGGGAAACACACCTGCAGGAAGGTAATCATACCAGGCTGGGGAAAGAGAAGGCACTGAGGTGGAAATGGGGCAGGGGCGGAGAGAACATGTAGAACAAAAGTTACTAACTGTAGCTGAAAGTGGGTGTTTGGGGGAGGTTGGAATGGAGCCAGATTGTGATGGGAACCCCAAATGCTGTCTTGGGAAGTCTGGACTTTCCCTGTGGGTAAGGGGGAGGCCCAAAAGGTTAGTAGGCCATGTGATTAGGCAGGTGTTTCAGACTGTCTCATTAGGCAGGTGTTTCATGACTACATTGGTCACAAGCTTACCTTTCAAAGCTCATTCCTTGACTTATTCTGTTAAAAATCTTTTAAAAGTGAAAGACCTGCCCTTCATTTCCTCAGCCTGTCGTACCCACGGCCATGAGCAAGTATGTGAGTCTGAGCATTTACTGAGTGCTCAGCAGTGGGGACACACACCATGACTCACAGTGTCAAAAGCCATACTGAAGACAGAAGCACAGGCAGTGCTGGCCAATTTCCTAAGGGTCTCTCTGAAAAGAGGAGCTGCCCACTAAACTGCTCATGGTAGTTGCTGTAGGCTGAAAGAGCAGACCAACCACTAAAGCCAGAATCAGAACATGGGACTACTGGCTTTCCCATTAGACTAGGACTTCAGGAACATCCTGGACAAGTTCATCTGTGAGCCTGGATGGAGACAGGACCCGAGGGCATGTCATTTGGGGAGCTGCTGAAGGAGCTGGGGCGGAGGCAGCCTGGGGTGAGGCCATTTGGTTCAGGTCTCTGAGTGGCTGGACTGGAGTGGCCAGCTGCATCAGTGTGGTGACCCGGCATAGGGCCGGGAGTTTCAGAGAAGCAGATTTGTGCAAAAAAAAAAAAGGTTTTCCAACATTCAGTGCATAGAGGGACCCTGCTCCCTCAGGGGCCAGCTGCGAAGGCCGGGGCTGCTGAGGACACTGGATGTGGTTTGGCTCAGTGCCCACCAGCTGTACAACTGCAGGCAAAGTCCCTTTTCTTCTCCCAGCCAGCGTTACCTTTGTTTTAACACATAGCAGTAATATTACCTACATCACAGGATCATTGTCAGGGTTTCAGTGAGAACAGGTGGACACCTGGTACAGCATATGACTCCAAGTAGGCTAGCAGCACTTACTCCCAGAGGTATGTGTTTTGGGTGGTTGGTTGTCTAGTTCCTAAAGTTACTAACAGTTCCTTTCCTCTGTATGCATCAACCATTCCCAGAGGCACCAACATTCCAGCCCTTGAGAGGAGCACTGGCAGCGTCAATTACCTGGCCCTGGAATTTGAACCAAGCTCCCGAAGCCCCCACCACAAGGTACCTGGCAGGGGTAGGGATGGTCAGAGCTTGGTGGGGCTCTGGCGGGGGTCAGGGGTTTGAGAGCTTGGCGGGGATCTGGCGGGGGCCAGGGGGGGTGTCAGAGCTTGGTGGGGCTCTGGCGGGGGCCGGGGGGGGGGGGGTCAGAGCTTGGCGGGGGTCTGGGGGGCGTCAGAGCTTGGCGGGGCTCTGGCGGGGGTGGGGGGGGCTCAGAGCTTGGCCGAGCTCTGGCGGGGTCGAGGGGTGGTCAAAGCTTGGCGGGGCTCTGGTGGGAGTCGGGGAGGCGGGGGAAGGGGTCAGAGCTTGGCGGGGCTCTGGCGGGGGGGGCTGGGGGTCAGAGATTGGCGGGGGTCGGGGGGGTCAGAGCTTGGCGGGGCTCTGGCGGGGGTCGAGGGGTAGTCAGAGCTTGGCGGGGCTCTGGTGGGGGTCGGGGGGGTCAGAGATTGGCGGGCTCTGGTGGGGGTCGGGGGGGGGGGTCAGAGCTTGGCGGGGCTCTGGCGCAGGTTGGGGGGGCAGAGCTTGGCGGGGCTCTGGCGCAGGTCGGGGGGGTCAGAGCTTGGCGGGGCTCTGGCGCAGGTCGGGGGGGTTCAGAGCTTGGCGGGGCTCTGGCGCAGGTGGGGAGGTCAGAGCTTGGCGGGGCTCTGGCGCAGGTCGGGGGGGTCAGAGCTTGGCAGGGCTCTGGCGGGTGGCGGGGGGGTGGTGTCAGTGCCTTCAGCCCTGAACAGCAACACTCCACCTCTAGCTTCCTGGCTGTGCTTTCCCCTGGGTCCTGTAGGGCTCACAGACCCCCATTCAGCACACAGATATCCCGGGTCCTTGGTCCTCACCAGCCCGTCCCCCTTGCAGTACAGAAGGGCAAATGAGGGACAAGCTGGTGAAGGTTACAGAGCAAATTAGTGGCAGATAAGACTTGGGACTCCGTGTCCTAGTCCTAAGGACTCTTTGAGGAGAACTCTATCTGGGTGGATCCCAGGGCCCTGCTGTTGACACAGTGTTCTTCCAAAGGGACTTCCAGGCCTAGGAGAGCTCTTCCCAGGAAGTACACTTAGCTGTCCTGTCCCCACAGCAGGGGGGAACTTTGCCTCAGCTCAGCTCCCTCTCATAGGGTCTCAGCGCTCACTAAGAAACACAAAGTTCTATTGCTGCTTGTTGGCACCCAGAATGTTCCTTCCCTGGAATGAGGGATCACAGAGAGGTGGTAGAGATGGGTATGTGGGCCCGGGTCCTCCTAGGAGCTGGGAACCAGGGCTGGAGGAGCTGGTATCATACAGAGGATGGTGCAGTTCAGGTTCTCAGGGCCTCTTGGGAAAAAAGACATTTCCTTTCACCTTGAGATAGTGCTAAAGCAAGACAGTGCAAGAGAAGTCCCCCCCCCAACAGCACCACCTCAGGGTAACTCACAGACACTCCTGCTTCCCTCCTCTGTTCCCCAGCCATCTGTGTCATCCATCACGTCTGATGAGAAGGTGGACTATATTCAAGTGATTAAGAAGAAGACCCAGGCCCTGCAGACCACCACGCAGGAGTGGGCAGTCATGTGGCAGTCCTTGGAACCTCCCAAACTGTGATGTGGGGGCTGCCAAGCCTGGAGAGGGGCCAGGAGGCACCAAAACTGGCTCCTCCCATTTCCCTTTCCCCTGGCCTATTGTTTCCTCTTGCCAGCCCTCTCCACTCTGCTACTCTGGGCTTGAAAGCACTTGACATCAGGGACCCTGAACCCTTCCCTGGGAAGAGAGGACCTGATCGAGGCACTGCCTCTGTCCATTTGGGCCAACCTTTGATTTTTATAGTAATGGTCATGCCTCTGTTCACCTTATTTAGATATATTGCTTAAAAGCACCCTAAGCCTCTCCCTGCCCTGTAGACCTGAGTACCATGTGTATGAAGGAAAGGGCTAGGGATCGGAGCCAGATTCACCAGCGCAAGCTCAGCCACAGCCCCTTGGTTATTGTCATCAGTCCCAGAAGCAGCCCATTGTCTATCTCACTGACCAGGAAGACAAGAACCAGCAAACCAAAGTGGACATAGACCACATCCCTTTGTGTCTCAGCAGGGGATAACCAAGACCACCAAAACGTGGAGGAACCGAGAAGGTCAGAGGTGGTCTTAAGGGACAAAGGAATTAAGATCCCAGAGGGAAAGGGTGGTTGGTCTCCCACATTAAGCCCAGTGACAGTGCAGCTGTGTGGGAGACGCAGGAGGAGGAGGCCAAAAAGAAGGGAAGCAGCACGGTGTGTAATCAAGAACAATAAGGAGAGAGCTCGGAGCCAGGAAATGGGGAGACAGGGACACTGAGGTGTCATGCCCACTGTGCCTGCCTCTCTAGGACAAAACTTCCCACCCATCCATCTAAGGGTGCCTTCAGAGAAGGCTCGTATGAGCAGGCTATGTGGGAGGAGAGCTCAGAGAGGGGCACATGGGGAGCCTGAGGGGTCACCCTGGGACAGGGGTGAGCACGGTGCATCAAGTTTGCAAAATGAGCAGAGCAGCTGGGGAGGCACCGGTAATTGATGGGATGAGAGGGAGGACAATGGCCACAGGAGGACAGCATAACATGGGGACACACACCAGAGGGCCAGGTGGAGTGCTGGGCACCGCTCTGGGTTTTCAGGGGAAGCAGAATGTGAAGGAGTGACTGGTTGCAGCAGGAGAGCCATGTGCATGCTGACATGACATGAGGGCAGTGCCCAGGACAGTGGATGACAGGGAAAGCAGTGTGTGAGAGAGAGCACAGAGCCTGGAGGATGACATGGGAATGGTGGCTGCAGTCTGTGTCCAGAACAGCTACAACTGTTGCTTGGTGCCCGGCTCAGGTGGTGGTCCTGGTCCTCAGCTCATCTCACCTTCTGTTGAACCATCATCCCTGGCTACCATACTGCACTCAGACCTGGCTTCAGAGATGGGAGGCCAGGCTTGAGAGGCCAGCAGAGTAGCACCAGTCTCCACCTATCCCTGCCAGGGACAGGCGGTGGGCTTCACCCCAGGCTCTCTGTCCTGAGCCTGGGGATGGGGATCCAAATCATTTATGTTGAAAGTTCTTGGCCAAATTTTTTAGTTTCAGAGGCAACTGGGAAGTGAAATGCATGGTTAGATTAGGCAGTCTCTGAGGCCCCTGATGTGGCTTATGCTCAGCTGTTTCAAGGGATACTTCCTGCTCTGTGATGTCTCTCCTGAGTCTGGCTCAGCAGCATGGGCAGCACCCAGAATACTGACCAGTTACATCAGTCCCCTCCTGGATTGATTTGGGGAACCTCTAACATTTGAAACCATTCAAATATGCCCCATTCATAGGACAGAAACACAGCTATTCTGAAGTGACTGGAGCAGGTGCTCAACTCTACTCTGCCCTTTGACCCTCTACCTGCCATCAGCCTAAGACCTCAGCCCCAACCTGTAGTCAGCCAGCCTTCCCCCACCCCATGTCTTGGCAGAACTCTGCAAGCAGAGAGCAGCCGAGGACAGAAATGATCATGTCCTTCCTTCCTCTCAGCCTTCAGCTGCAAATGTGGGTCAGTGAGGCTATGTGAGCTCTAAAAGCCCCCTCTGAGAACAGCATTGTGGAACTCTTCAAGCTTTTTGGAATCTGGGGCCAGGTCAGCCACCTGCTGAGGGGGGTCCCCACTGGAGATTGAGGCTGTCGTGTACTATTGGGTTTTGTGTGTTTGTATGTGTGTGCATGTGTGTTGGTTATATGTGTCTTGAACTTTAGAATCATTCACAGAATTGTTGCTATTTTGGGAGAACAGAGAAAGGGCTAAAAGCCCAGCCTTGGATTTTTTCCCTGCTACCATTTAAAATTGACATTTAATTTTTCAAATCTTGTGTTGTTGCCTAATAACAAGTTCTTAATCTATTGTTTTCTCTTTTTTTAATGTGTAACATATATTGATCCTATAAGCAGGTCTGGGATGGGAATGTGTTCGTGCGGTTCCAGTTTTTGCCATGGTGACACATGGCACAGGCCTGATGCTTGCAGATCCCTTTCTTACTGTGGTGGTGGAGCAGGACAAGAATGAAGTCCATTACAAGAAACCAGAGTGGGCTGCAGACTCTGCCTACCTGAGGGGTGGGGAGCCAGAGAGAGGGTTCCAGCCCATGTGTTGGCTTAAACACATGCTGGAGAAAATTGTTTTCCCAGGGTCCTAGGAAGGCTATGGGCCAGTGTGTTCCACTTTCATTTTAGTCAAAAATAATTGGGTGACAGTGATGGCGTGGTAGGAAGCGATACCGAAAATCTCCCCATAAACTCAACAAGTACTTCAACCAGAAACAGAAAAACCTATCCTTGGAGTCTTCAGATGCTTCACAACACACCCGAAGGTAGGATCGAGCGAAAGATTGGCTAAATATATGGTCAAACTCCGGGGGAAATAAGGAGTAAGAAATGCTCCGCCTTCCTCTTTAATCCAAACAGGATGGCTTTCACTGAGAACTGAGAATATAGAAACTAAGGCGGGCATAGGGAGTGAATAGTTCCAGGCTGCAGTACAAACAGCCAAACCAGGCTGTGGCACGGAGATCCAAGCCGTGGAAAAACCTGGGCAATTCAAGCTAACGCGCGTGCCAAACCCAGACAAAGAAAGACAAGTGGGGCAGCCATTTTCCGCATCTCCTGGTTGCCGTGGTTAGTGGGCAAGAGATTCCTACAAACACTTCAGGGGTGGGCGCCGCCCGTGCTAACCCACAGAGAAGCAAAGTCAGAGGCCTCTGTGTGGGCAAAAAGCAGCATCTCCTAGGAGCCCCAGCGCCCTGAGGGGACCAGGCACGGGGAGGGAGCTGGAGCCAACTCCAACTGCGGAACTTTTCTGTGCGGGAGGAGGGCTTTCGCGGAGCGAGAGGCGTCCTGTGTGAGCCTCATAATCTGGTCAGTGCGCACGCACGCAAAGTGGGCAGGAGATTCCTCCGAACTCCTCAGGGGTGGGCGCCCGTGTTTTCCCTCAGAGGAGCAGAGTCAGAGGCCCGTGAGCAGGCCAGGAGCGGAAGCCCCAGCGCCCTGGGAAAGCCGCACGGGGACAGAGCGAAAGCCAATTCCAACCCAGTAACTTTTCCGTGTGGGCAGAGGGCTTTCTTGGAGTGAGAGGCGTCCCGGACGCCTGAGCCTCATAATCTGGTCAGTGCGCATGCAGGAAGAGTGGACAGGAGATTCCTCTGAACTCCTCAGAGGTGGACGCCCGTGTTTTTCCCACAGAGGAGCAGGTCTGTGAGTGGGCCAGGAGCGGAATCTCAGGCAGCCCTAGCCCCTTGGGAAAGCTGCATGAGGATAGAGCGAAAGCCAATTCCAAAGCCCGATCTTTTCCGTGTGGGTAGGGATTTCACTCGAAGTGTGACCTGTCTGGTCTGACATCCTGGTGGGTGCGCACGGAGAGTGGGCTAGAGATTCCTCTGAACGCCTCAGGAGTGGGCACTCGAGTTATCCCACAGAGGGGCAGAGCCAGAGGTCTTTGAGTGAGAGGAAGCCACGCCTGATTATGCTGGCAGGTCTGATTGACTGAGCCTTACTCAGAGCCCTGTGCTGAGTGGGAACAGAGTGGGGAATTGCCAGCTCTTTGAGACTCTTACTATCCAGGCAGAGGCAGCAGCAACCCCATAGCTGGATTATCAGGCTTCTAATTGTGGAAGGAAAGACTAGGAGAGAGGCTCCAGGAACACTCTCACAGTGAGAGATCCTCTCACTGTTGGAGCCTATAAACACTAATGAACCTCGACTGCCAACGAGACTGAAGCCCAATACATGACATTGCCATAGAGAATTATCAACTGAAAACCTCTTCCAGAGCGTGCCACAGGGGCAGAACCCGGGGTACAAAGTCACCGACCAGAAAGAAAAGAAAAAGCAAGACGACAACCTCTCAAAATCAAGAATAATCTGCAGATTTTATAACCTATCCCATTTTATTATATTTGTTCATCTGTGTCTCTTTTCTTCATTCTTGATTTTTTTTTCTACTCCAATTTGGTCATTTAATTCTCTCTCAGTCTTACTCTCGCCTCTCTTTGAACTACACTACCCATAAGTGTTACATCTCCCATTATCTTTTCTTTCCTCCTCCTTTCTCTCTTTGAGGGTTGCAGTCCAAAACCCCTAACTCTCTCTTTCTCCCTCCTCCTTTTTCTTTTTTCTTCTTTAAGTGGTTCCATCTTTTCTCTCTCTCTCTCTCTCTTTTCTCCCTCTATATTAGTCTCTTCCTCTCTCCTTTACGTCTTCTCTCATTCAAACTTCAATAACGAACAAATTATCTTATCTGGGACTCAAACTTAAGTTTGTGGCATTTTGGAGGGTTTTTACTTCACCTTTTTAACACATTAGCAGTGCTCCCATCCCTGGCTCTCCATTTTATCTAGTTCTTGTTCCACTAAATACAATAGTAATTTTTTAATTTTCCACCCCTTTTTCCTGTTTCCCTCTTATTCCTCTCATCATAACTGAGTCAGCCAACACCTAAAAGCAAAACATTTTATTCTTGACCCAAATTTTTTCCTAATTTGCTTTTTGTGGGTCTATACTACTCCCCCCTTTTTTATATATAAATATTTTTTTCTTGTATTTTTTTCTTTTTTTTTTTCTTTTTCCTTTACCCCTATATTACTTCTCCCCAATTCAGGCCCTCCACTACAGGTATTGTTTGTTCTATTTAGTACAATATAATTCACAGTTCATCACAAGATTTTCTCAAAAAAGAGGGGAGAGGAGAGGAGAGGAGAGGAGAGGAGAGGAAAAAAGGAGGGGAAGGAATTTTTCCCTTTTTTTCCTCAAATTTTTATCTTATTTTATTTTTCTTTATTTAATAATTAATTTTTTTTAAAAAACGCGCAATTTTTTATTTTTATTTTTATTTTTTTATCCTTTTATTCCTTATAAAATCTCATTAATACTATCAAGAAAACCACCCTCAGATGCCATTAAAGAAGAGAAAATCGAATATCATGGATACAAAAGATAGAGAGGTAACACAGAGAGATGAGGAAAAATCTATGGAGAAAAAATTTAAGATATTGGAAACCTTGGAGTTAAACGACAGAGAATTTAAAATAGAAATTCTAAAAATACTCAGAGATATACAAGAAAACACAGAAAGGCAATTTAGGGAGCTCAGAAAACAACTCGATGAACACAAAGAGTATATCTCCAAGGAAATTGAAACTATAAAAACAAATCAAACAGAGATGAAAAACTCAATTCATGAGCTGAAAAATGAGGTAACAAGCTTAGCTAATAGAACAGGCCATATAGAAGAGAGGATCAGCGAAATAGAAGACAAGCAACTTGAGGCTCAACAAAGAGAAGAAGAAAGAGATTCAAAAATTTAAAAAAAAATGAAATAGCCCTACAGGAATTATCTGACTCCATCAAAAAGAATAACATAAGAATAATAGGTATATCAGAGGGAGAAGAGAGAGAAAATGGAATGGAGAACATACTCAAACAAATAATAGATGAGAACTTCCCAAGCCTCTGGAAAGAACTAAAACCTCAAATTCTAGAAGCAAACAGAACTCCAAGTTTTCTTAACCACAACAAACCTACTTCAAGGCACATCATAATAAAATTGGCACAAACCAACTGCAAAGAAAAAATTCTCAAGACAGCCAGGGAAAAGAAGAATACAACATATAAAGGAAGGCCCATTAGATTATCATCAGATTTCTCAACAGAAACTCTACAAGCTAGAAGAGAGTGGACCCCAATATTTAAAGTCTTGAAAGAGAGGAACTTTCAGCCACGAATACTATACCCATCAAAGCTAACCTTCAAATATGAAGGAGAAATAAAAACATTCACAGATACAGAAAAGATGAGAGAATTTATCACCAGAAAACTCCCACTCCAGGAAATACTAAAGGGGGTTCTCCAATCAGATACAAAGAATAAAAAAAAAAAAACAACAAAGCCACAAGTAAAAGCTCCAGGAAGAACATAACAAAACCAACTTTAAACTGTGACAACAATAAGAAAGGGGGGGAGAGGATGAAGATTAACAGTAGCAAAGGGCAATGGAGGGCAAAAGTACTCACAAAATAGTGCACTACAATGAACAGGGTAGGAACCCTTTTCATTACTTAATGGTAACCACCATTGAAAAAACCACCACAGAAGCACATGATTTAAAAAAGATAGCAACAGAGGAAAGATGTATGGAACACAACCAAATAAAAACAAAAGATAGAAAAACGAAAGAGAAGAATCAAACAAGGCACGAAACTAACAGAAAGCAATCTATAAAATGGCAATGAGGAACTCACAAGTGTCAATAATTACACTAAATGTAAACGGATTAAACTCACCAATAAAAAGGCACAGAGTAGCCGAATGGATCAAAAAAGAAAATCCAACTGTATGCTGCCTACAAGAAACTCATCTAAGTAACAAGGATAAAAACAAATTCAAAGTGAAAGGCTGGAAAACAATACTACAAGCAAATAACATCCAAAAAAAAGCAGGTGTAGCAATACTCATATTGGATAATGCTGACTACAAGACAGGAAAAGTACTCAGAGACAAAAATGGCCATTTCATAATGGCTAAGGGGACACTGAATCAAGAAGACATAACAATTCTTAATATATATGCACCAAACCAAGGAGCACCAAAATATATAAGACAGCTACTTATTGACCTTAAAACAAAAACTGACAAAAATACAATCATACTTGGAGACCTCAATACACCGCTGACGGCTCTAGATCGGTCATCCAAACAGAGAATCAACAAAGACATAGTGGCTTTAAACAAAACACTAGAGCACCTGGATATGATAGACATCTATAGGACATTTCATCCCAAAGTGACTGAGTATACATTTTTCTCCAGTGTACATGGATCATTCTCAAGAATTGACCATATGCTGGGCCACAAAAACAACATCAGCAAATTCAGAAAAATTGAAGTTGTACCAAGCATATTTTCTGATCATAAAGTCTTGAAACTAGAATTCAACAGCAAAAAAGAGGGAAAAAATCCCACAAAAATGTGGAAACTAAACAACATACTTTTAAAGAATGAATGGGTCAAAGAAGAAATAAGTGCAGAGATCAAAAGATATATACAGACAAATGAAAATGATAATACGACATATCAGAATCTATGGGATGCAGCAAAAGCAGTGATAAGAGGGAAGTTCATATCACTTCAGGCATATATGAACAAACAAGAGAGAGCCCAAGTGAACCACTTAACTTCACACCTTAAGGAACTAGAAAATGAAGAACAAAGACAACCCAAAACCAGGCGAAGAAAGGAAATAAAAATCAGAGCAGAAATAAATGAAATAGAGAACAGAAAAACTATAGAAAAATTAATAGAACAAGGAGCTGGTTCTTTGAAAAAATCAACAAAATTGACAAACCCTTGGCAAGACTTACCAAGGAAAAAAGAGAAAGAACTCATATAAACAAAATCCAAAATGAAAGAGGAGAAATCACCACGGACATCGTAGATATACAAAGAATTATTGTAGAATACTATGAAAAACTTTATGCCACTAAATTCAACAACCTAGAAGAAATGGATAAATTCCTAGAACAATACAACCTTCCTAGACTGAGTCAAGAAGAAGCAGAAAGCCTAAACAGACCTATTAGTAGAGAAGAAATAGAAAAAAACATTAAAAACCTCCCCAAAAATAAAAGTCCAGGCCCAGACGGCTATACCAGCGAATTTTATCAAACCTTCAAAGAAGACTTGGTTCCTATTCTCCTCAAAGTCTTCCAAAAAATTGAAGAAGAAGCAATACTTCCAAACACATTTTATGAGGCAAACATAACCCTTATACCAAAACCAGGCAAGGATGGCACAAAAAAAGAAAACTACAGACCAATATCTCTAATGAATACAGATGCTAAAATACTAAACAAAATACTAGCAAATCGAATACAACAACATATTAAAAAATAATACATCATGATCAAGTGGGATTCATCCCAGAATCTCAAGGATGGTTCAACATACGTAAAACGGTTAACGTAATACACCATATCAACAAAACAAAGAACAAGAACCACATGATATTATCAATAGATGCAGAAAAGGCTTTCGATAAAATACAACACAATTTTATGTTTAAGACTCTCAACAAAATGGGTATAGAAGGAAAATATCTCAACATGATAAAGGCCATATATGATAAACCATCAGCTAACATCATACTAAATGGCACAAAACTGAAGGCTTTCCCCCTTAAATCAGGAACAAGACAGGGTTGTCCACTCTCTCCACTCTTATTTAATGTGGTACTAGAGGTTCTTGCCACAGCAATCAGACAAGACAAAGAAATAAAAGGCATCCATATCGGAAAAGAAGAAGTAAAGGTATCACTTTTTGCAGATGATATGATCCTATACATCGAAAACCCCAAAGAATCCACAAAAAGACTTCTAGAAAAAATAAGCCAATACAGTAAGGTCGCAGGATACAAAATTAACATACAGAAGTCAATAGCCTTTCTATATGCCAACAATGAAACATTTGAGAATGAACTCAAAAGAATAATCCCCTTCACAATTGCAACAAAAAAAATAAAATACCTAGGAATAAACATAACAAAGAATGTAAAGGACTTATACAATGAAAACTATAAACCATTGTTAAGGGAAATCGAAAAAGACATTATGAGATGGAAGAATATTCCTTGTTCTTGGTTAGGTAGAATAAATATAATCAAGATGGCCATATTACCCAAAGCTATATACAAATTTAATGCAATTCCCATCAAAATTCCAATGACATTTTTTAAAGAAATGGAGCAAAAAATAATCAGATTTATATGGAACTATAAAAAGCCCCGAATAGCCAAACCAATCCTAAAGAAAAGGAATGAAGCTGGGGGCATTACAATACCTGACTTCAAACTATATTATAGGGCCACGACAATCAAAACAACATGGTATTGGCAGAAAAATAGACACTCAGACCAATGGAACAGAATAGAAAGTCCAGAAATAAAACCACATATATATAGTCAAATAATTTTTGATAAAGGGGCCAACAACACTCAATGGAGAAAAGAAAGCCTCTTCAACAAATGGTGCTGGGAAAACTGGAAAGCCACATGCAAAAGAATGAAGCTGGACTACAGTTTGTCCCCCTGTACTAAAATTAACTCAAAATGGATCAAAGATCTAAACATAAGACCTGAAACAATAAAGTACATAGAAGAAGACATAGGTACCAAACTCATGGACCTGGGCTTTAAAGAGCATTTTATGAATTTGACTCCACAGGCAAGAGAAGTGAAAGCAAAAATTAATGAATGGGACTACATCAGACTAAGAAGTTTTTGTTCAGCAAGAGAAATTGATAACAAGATAAACAGACAGCCAACTAATTGGGAAATGATATTTTTAAACACCTGCTCAGATAAGGGCCTAATATCCAAAATATACAAAGAACTCATAAAACTCAATGACAAACAAACAAACAATCCAATAAAAAAATGGGAAGAGGATATGAACAGACACTTCTCCCAGGAAGAAATACAAATGGCCAACAGATATATGAAAAGATGCTCATCTTCTTTAGTTATTAGAGAAATGCAAATCAAAACTGCAATGAGATACCACCTCACACCTGTTAGACTAGCTATTATTAACAAGACAGGTAATAGCAAATGTTGGAGAGGTTGTGGAGAAAAAGGAACCCTCATCCACTGTTGGTGGGAATTGTAAAGTAGTACAACCATTATGGAAGAAAGTATGGTGGTTCCTCAAAAAACTGAAAATAGAACTACCTTATGACCCAGCAATCCCTCTACTGGGTATATACCCCAAAAACTCAGAAACATTGACTTGTAAAGACACATGCAGCCCCATGTTCATTGCAGCATTGTTCACAGTGGCCAGGACATGGAAACAACCAAAAAGCCCTTCAATAGAAGATTGGATAAAGAAGATGTGGCACATATACACTATGGAATACTACTCAGGCCATAAGAAATGATGACATCGGATCATTTATAGCAAAATGGTGGGATCTTGACAACATTATACGGAGTGAAATAAGTAAATCAGAAAAAACCAGGAACTGCATTTTTCCATATGTAGATGGGACATAAAAGTGAGACCAAGAGACATTGACACAGTGTGGTGGTTACGGGGGGAGGGGGGAGAGGGAGAGGGAAGGGGGAGGGGGAGGGGCACAAAGAGAACTAGATAGAGGGTGACAGGACAATCTGACTTTGGGTGATGGGTACGCAACATGATTGAACTTTAAGATAACCTGGACATATTACCTTTGAATATATGTATCTTGATTTACTGATGTCACCCCATTAAAAATAAATACAATAAAAAAAAATTGGGTACTGTTCTTGGTTGGAAATAAGAACGAACCCTCCTTACCTCAGAATCTGTACTTGTGATGTGTAAAATGGAAATTGTGGTCAAAGCTGCCAATGCATCATTCTTAGAAGATACCCTGGACTGGGACTGAAAAATGAATCCCAGTGTGACTCGGTCATTGACAGACTATTGTATTGGCTCCCACTCACTGTTCCCTGACATCTGACATCTAAGGATCTATGACATTTGGGCCAAAACTCAACTCCTCCACCTACAGCACAGGCAGGCAGCCCTTGAAGCCAAGCCATGGCCACACCACTGGCCACTGCCTCAGTCCCTGCCTTCCCACCTCATTCATTCTACCCAAGGCGATGCACAGGGTTTGTAGAAAGGGACTCCCATGTGAGGGCAATGTATGCCTCTCCAGCTCTGAAAGTGGGGGCACTTGCCTCCCAACTTCCCTCCTGGTCTGTGCCCATGTCCAGGCAGGTGAGGCCACCCACCCTCAGTTCTCAGAGGGCAGGAAGGAGGAATGTGGTGGCAGCAGTGGCTACTTGTGGACAGGCCAGAGTCCTTGGGGTCTGAAAAATCCTCAGATACTGGGTTTCAGCCCCACTTGAGGGGCAAGTCCCTTGACAACATACCACCACACAGCCCCCAAGCCTATGTGCCCACCCACCCTTCAAGGGCAAAGGGCTCTCTGCTTCTCAGGACAATGAGAGCATTCTTTCTTTTTTCTGCTAGCACCTGCTTCTGGGCCATGTCCTCACCCCTGGTTTTGGCTCTGCCCTCTCCGTCCTTCCAGTCCTCACCTTTAACTTATAAACACGTTAGTGTAGAGCAGGGGTCTCAAACTCGCGGCCCACGGGCCGCATGCGGCCCGCTGAACAATTTTGTGCGGCCCGCAGACTAATCCACGAAGTTCAAAATATTTTGGATAAAATTAAGTAAGCCTAGGGGCCTACTTGTATTTTTCATTTCTCTAGCATCCTAGCTAGATACTAGCTTAGTTAACAGCAGTTGTGATGCGAACTACAGTTTCTGGTCATTTTGTGACACTGAGTAAACTGCATGTACAATTGTGCTTGTTGTACTGATTTTTTTTTTTGTTTTCAACTGCAGTGAGAAAAGTGTTGCATAACAGTTGCCTTTTGTAGACCTAGTGCAGCCCACCGAATGGCTGTGATCTTGCTCTGCGGCCCAGATGCTGAGTTGAGTTTGAGACCCCTGGTGTAGAGTGCTTTCAGCTTGTGTGGTGGCACTGCCCAAGTCAGTGGAGCAGGGCTGGACTCTTCTTACTGCCTAGACCAGCGGTTCTTAGCCTAGGCAACCCTTGTGTTTTGGTCGTTCGACCCCCACTGGGGTCCGACCCACAGGTTGAGAACCGCTTGCCTAGACACATCAAAACGCTGAGGGTATAGCAGACATCACAGTTACTAGGTGGTAAGAATGACATCTTTAAAGTCTTCAGAGAATTTATTTCTGTTTGAGACACTAGGCCTCCTTCCCTCCATTTAGAAAGGGTACGGCAGGGTCAAGGCACACGAGGTCAGTGTCTAGTTTGCACCAGACCCTCTCACCAGCCCCCAGGCCACTGCTCTACTGGCCAGCTGCTAAGGAGGTGAGCTAGCCAGCTTTCCTCGGGACACACAACAGTTTCATGCGAAACAGACATGGCTGCAGCAAAATAAGGATCCTTCATCTTCACGAGAAGGGGGATGTGAACATCGGTATCTCAGGCACTGAGACAGGCTAGGGGCGAGAAGGAAGACGTGTACTGCACTGTGAGGCACTGTCTTCACCTCTGCATTGCTGCCTGGTCAGGGGACACAGTCTTTGATCCTGGGCCAGGCTGCTTCCCCTTGATGCGCCTATCAGAGAGCATACACACGGTGCAGGTGCCTACCTGTTATGTGAAGCCCCTACTGAGAAGGCAGCCAGAGGCAGGGCACAGTCCCTCTCTGTGTAATGGCTTGTATCCTGCTTGGCTTTTCATACTGTAGAGTGACTGAGTTGTCTAAAAGGAGGTAGAGGGCAATGCTACCAAATGGCAACACACGAGGCCTGGGAAGTTCAACTCTGTCAGTTGTGTGCAGGGGTACAAGGCCAGAGAATCCATCTAACGTGCTTCACATTGACCAGGACACATGGTAAAATCCTCATGTGGTCAGTTCCATTGTCAGGACCTGAGGCCAAGTTGAAGGGGCTTGGGTCTCACCTCTACATCTGAGTCTCTGTGGATCCCTCAGGCTGAGGACCTGCATCCCAGAAGCTACCTCTTCACCTTTCTTACCCTTGGAAGAGCTTGCTTTAGTACTGGACCTGCCTCTATAGCCTCCTTCAGACCCCACCTGACAGAGCACCTCTCTGACAGGGACCTGGACTTGCACCTGGCTACCAGGGGACAGTGATCAAGGCTTCCCCTGAGGATGGCTGTGGCACCCCCACAGGTAGGAACAGGGAAGGGTTCACATTAGGAAACCAGTCTGTGGAAGTCATCACCATTGCCTCCTATATTTCAGTGATATTTATCCATTTACCAATTGACTAAGGGACAGAATAGGAGGTTAGCTGGGTTCTGCATCAAACTATATATTGCAAAGTCTCCAGAACCGCCCCCCAACCTGGACACAGTCCTGGAAAATAACTGTGATCCTCTCCATCTTGCTGCTTTGTACTAGCTAAGGCAGTCTGCCATTCCACGATTTGTTTTTACCTATCCATAAAGTAGAATTAATTAAGATTGACAATGTATTTCAAAAGACAGTGGCACAGATAGGATAAAGCGGCAGGACTGATCATATCTCGAACAATAAATATAAACTCTTACAACCTGGAAAAGGGTAGTATTTGAGACAGGAATCACCTTGGTCTTGACAAAGTCCTTCCAAGCAATGGAACTTAAAAACTAATTAAATGCAGGGAACCCAGGGTCAAAACCCCAAGGTCGCCAGCTTGAGTGCGGGGTTGCTGGCTTAATTGTGGGGTCATAGACATAACCCCATGGTTGCTGGCTTGAACAAGGGGTCATCTGCTTTAGCCCCCCACACACCCATCAAGGCACACATGAGAAAGCAATCATTGAACAACTAAGGTGCTGCAATGTAGAATTCATGCTTCTCGTTTCGTCTCTCTCCCTTCCTGTCTGTCCCTATCTGCCCCTCTATCTCTTTCTCAGTCTCTGTCAGAAAAAAAACCCAAATAAGTAATTTAACAGATCCCATTTTCCACTGGCTTCTAGACAGCAGTATGACACAACGAGGCAAACATAACATAGAGATAATGGAAGAAACTTCCCTTAACTGATTTTAAATTGTTAATCCAAGAGCTCATCAATCTTGAAGTGACCCTCAACCACATTTGCCAGTGGATTCTCAGCACATTACATCTCAAACAAAAACATTTTATTCTATAAAGTATTCCCCAGTATTTCTCTCACTGTAAAATATAATTTGTTACATCCCTTTGGGGTTGCTTTTTGCATTTTGCTTAGAGTCTTAGAGTCTTGCTGAAATATTGCCTGAAAGCTACAGGCAAACAGGTTATGAGATCAAGCAGCAGGAGAAAATGTTTGGAACACACACACACATACACAAACACATATACAAACCTAGGCTCCAAATCCAGCTCCCAAAGTGAGATCTCCTTGAAGTCTCAAGACTAACATTGAGCCTCTGGCTTTGTCCTTTTTTCTGTCATGGATCACGTGTTTGTGAAAACTAGCCAAGCTGACAAAACTGCTAGAAAGTGGGTGATGCAGTTTCAACCTGTCAAATATTTTCTCTCTCTCTCTCTCTCTGTCTCCCTATGAAGGGGGGGTCAACAGCAGGGCCATGTATTTTTATGGGGCTATATTACAAATTTCTTCACGATTCAGACTCATGAGGCACCAGATTATATATACAAACATGCAGAGGATTGAAACTCTTAGGTAGATTCAGCCCCGAGAAACTGTGCCACTGCATATTTGAGTTCCAAAGGCCATAGCTCAGCAGTTAAAACTAGAAAGTTACCCAAGTCATTTTTCCCATCCGTTTCATCCCCAACTCTGCACATCTGTTGTTTCTTTTCATGATCAAGGACACAAGAGGAGTCAGAGTCTCAGAGCTATTCAATCACAAAGCACATCTGGTTCTTGCAGGCATTTCTCCAAGAATCCTGTGTACATGCACTTGAGTAACCCAAGCCAGTGTCTCTCCATAATCAACACACTCTTAAGACAGGATTTGGGAACCTATGGCTCGCAAGCCGGATGTGGCTCTTTTCATGGCTGCATCTGGCTCTCAGACAAATCTTTAATTAAAAAAAATGATAATGTTAAAAATATAAAACATTCTCATGTATTACAATCCATTCATTTCCTACCACTCATGTTCATGATTGCAGGTGGCTGGAGCCAATCACAGCTGTCCTCCGAGACAACACCACATTTTTATTGGATAATGCGTCACATACATGGGTTGTTGTATGGCTCTCATGGAATTACATTTTAAAATATGTGTTGTTCATGGCTCTCTCAGCCAAAAAGTTTCCGGACTCCTGCTCTAAGATCTCCTATTAACCCTTGCACTGTAGTTAACTGCCATTTATACTGGTGCAGAGTCGTCTCCTACAGGGCTACACATCCAAAGTCTTTCCTGAAGCTGACCAAGGGTGAAAGTTGAGAGGACACAGAGACTAAGCTCCTCCATGTGTCATCCAGCCAACCATTGCCTCTAAGGGACCCACACACAACAGGCCACTGCAACCAAACTATTTGTCTGCCAAGCCCTGGAGCCGAGGTCCTTCTTCTGCATCCCAGCCATCTTGTAGCATGGAGACAGTCACTCCCCTTGCTGCCACCCAGCTTCTTTCTGATGACAGCTGCTGTCACATGCACAGAGAGGTGCACAAAAAAACAACACATGCTCTCACTGAGATTCACATTCCTCTTGTCCCCAAATAACATGGCATAAAATAAAACTGAGATGCACTCTAAAATGAGAACAGAGTTTCCACTGGAGGAGGAGGCAGAGAATCTTGTTACAGAAAAAAGACACTCAACAACAGACTCTGTTCTTAGAGAAAGTGTTACCCTCCCTTGTGCTCTGGGGATTAAAATTGAAGTCTGTCCACGTTCTGGTCATTACTGCTGCCTTCTGAAAAGGCTGCACCAAAATCATCTCCAATTAAACCATTTCTCACCCCTTTGGGTCCTCCAGCAGACTCGGGAGCAAAAGCAAATGCTTGTTTCATGTGATGAACACGAGTCGTAGTGGGTTGTCCTGGGCCTCTTAGGAGTTTTCCCTGATTTTCATGTGCTCTGTAAGTTGATTTTTCTCTCTGCAAGTATCCAAGCTGCAATGTTGGGGTTGATGGAGAGGAAACCTCACTGACTTAAGTTAGCTACCAGTTTCTGGAAATGGTGGAATATATGCAACATGGAAAGGTTAGCCAGAGCTTTTATTAGGAGGAGTCCAAGTTCACCCCTCTCAAATCATGCCTTCTGAATGAGCAGAGGATGTGGCCTTTCTCTCCGGCTGCCAGAGTCGAGCCCTCCCCCCTGGTCAGGGTTGGACTTCCTTCTAGCACCCCTGCAACCTCTATGGTGCACCTCTGAGGTAGTGTTATATCTGGACAGCAAGAAAACAAATGTTTGCCACACAATCAAGTACAGTGCTACCTTGAGATATGAGTTTAATTATTCTGTAACTGAGCTCGTAAATCAGTCAACTCATATATCAAATCTCTCCCATTTAAAATAACTGAAATAGGCCCTAGCCGGTTGGCTCAGTGGTAGAGCGTCGGCCTGGCATGCAGGGGACCCGGGTTCGATTCCCGGCCAGGGCACATAGGAGAAGCGCCCATTTGCTTCTCCACCCCCTCCTTCCTCTCTGTCTCTCTCTTCCCCTCCCGCAGCCAAGGCTCCATTGGAGCAAAGGTGTCCCGGGCGCTGGGGATGGCTCCTTGGTCTCTGCCCCAGGTGCTAGAGTGGCTCTGGTGGCAGCAGAGTGATGCCCCAGAGGGGCAGAGCATCGCCCCCTGGTGGGCAGAGCATCGCCCCTGGTGGGCGTGCTGGGTGGATCCTGGTCGGGCGCATGCGGGAGTCTGACTGTCTCTCCCCGTTTCCAGCTTCAGAAAAATACAAAAAATAATAATAATAATAATAAAATAAAATAAAATAACTGAAATAGATTTACAGAGGTACTTCGAGATACAAACAGACCAACATACGAATTTTTAAGATACGAGCTGCGACTCGGTCTGTATTTTTGTTCGAGATCCGAACAAAATTCTGAGATACAAATTGTGATTCAGGAAGGTGCCACTAGTGGGCACATTGGCGCACAGGTCAGCATTGGCAGTTTGATATATGAGTTGACTGACTTACGAGCTCGGTGACAGAACAAATTAAATTCGTTATCTCAGGGTATCACTGTAATCCGTTCCAGCCCTGTGAAACATCCCCAAACCATCCTAAATTATGAAAATAGATGTTTTTTATTAAGAACCACACATGTATACTTAATGAATGCATAATAAAAAATATGAAATAAAAGAAAGTGTTATTTTGTACTGTATTGTTACTTTGGAGACAGATGAGTGCAGCTAACAGAGGTGAATGGAGGAGAAGGAGGGAGGGAGGAAGGGATGCAGGCACTGTAGACACATAAACTAAAATTGCACTTTCTTAACACTAAATGTACACTAAAACTGCATTTTCATTACTTTACACAAAACTAAAACTTCACTTTCTCTACTTAAAATAAAACCACAAAAACTTAATTGTAAAAAAAATGCACTTTCTTAACTTTAAACTTAACTGAAGCTTAAGATTATATAGTTTTCATTTAATCATCCTGTTTTTGCCTTTTTGACAGTACTTTCAGCACTTTCATGGCAGGACTTTTGAATAAAAATCTATCCAAAGATGTTAGCTTTTGCCTGCCTTTTAAAATGTTACAGAAATGTGAGAAACAAGGTGTCATTAAAAAGTGCTGAAGCCTGACCAGTTTAAACTTTTTCTGGATGTTTCTTTTTAATGAAACTTGAAAGCTTCTCCCACATTGCCAGCATGTCTTTAATTTCACTTGTAGAAATCACTTCCTCCAACTCTACCTCCTCCTCACTACTAATCTCTTGCAGAAGCTCCGTATGTTGCATCATCTGTAGCTCCTTCAACTCCTCAGTTCAGAGTTCCTCCTCATGTTCCTCAACGAGCTCGTTTACATCACCCTCATCTACCTCCAGACCCATCGACTTTCTGAGGGACACAATCTTCTCCAACATTTCTACCTCGGTCTCAGTCTCTGGTTTGAATCCTTCAAAGTCCCTGTCTGTAACAACATCAGGACATAACTTTTTCCACGCCGAGTTCAAGGTTCTTCTTATAACCTCTTGCCATGCCAAGTCAATAATGCATAAACATATCATGATGTTGTAGTGATCTTTCCAAAACTCTTGAAGGGTTAGATTTGTATTCTCAGTCACCTCAAAGCAGTGGCGGAAAAAGTGCTTTGTGTAAAGCTTTTTAAAGTTGGAAATGACCTGCTGATCCATAGGTTGCAAGATTAAAGTCGTGTTGGCTGGGAGATAGAGGACTTTCATGAATTTGAACTCGAAAATGTCATCTTCAAGACCAGGTGGGTGGGCTGGAGCATTTTCAAGGATTAGTAATGCTTTCATCGGGAGTTTATTTTCTTGAAGATATTTCTTCACTGCAGGACCAAAGATGGGATTTATCCTTTCCATAAAAAACTGCTGTGTAACCCATGCCCTAGCATTGGCATGCCATATAACCTGCAGTTTTCCTTTAAGAATCTTGTGAGTCTTAAAGGCTCAAGGATTTTCAGAATAATTCACTAGCAGTGGCTTTACTTTACAGTCACCACTAGCATTTGCACACAATGCAAGGGTCAGACGGTCTTTATGGGTTTATGGCCTGGCAGCCTCTTCTCCTCTGCAGTGATGAAAGTTCTCAGGGCATTTTTTTCCAAAACAATCCTGTTTCATCACAGTTGAACACTTGTTGGAGGATGTGGCCTACCTTTGCAATAAGAGCAGCAAAATGTATGATGTACTTCTCAGCTGCCTTAATGTCAGCACTCACAGCTTCACCATACCTCCCCATCGAGTAGATGCCAGATCTCTTCTTGAAATTTTCAAACCAGCCATGACTTGCCTTAAATATATCTTCTGCTGCCTCTTTTGAGGTTGATGGTTCTTTCTTCTTCAAGTCACCAAATAATACGTGCCTTTTCACATATTACAGTCTCCGTCACTGTATCTCCTGCCAGCTCTTTCTCTTTCACCCACACCAGCAGAAGCTGGTTAGGGTGAGGGTGAGAGTAAGGGTTAGGGTTAGGGTTATCCATTTCTTCATGGATATTTGTCCTTAATTGGGACAGAATTGTAGTTCCTTTTGCTAGAGTTGTACTTTTGATAGCATTTTTTTGTTTAAGGATGGTACAAATTATAGATGTATTGAGGTTATACAGCCTTGCCAGTTCAATCACTCATACACCACGCTCATGTTTTTCTATTATTCCTTGCTTTACTTCTATTGACATCATTCTCTGCTTCTTCTCACCACTCTCCTTTACACTCTCTTTCACCCCATGATAGTGCACAAAAATGTAAGTAAAGAATGCAAAAATGATGCAAGAACAAATACAGTGCAAGAGATTCGACTTGACTCTGCAGGTGAGAAAGAACAAGATGCTGCTGTTGTGCTGCTGATACTGGACTCGTGTGCCAACATGCCAACTCGTGGCAGCTTCCTGAATCACAACTTGTATCTCGGAATAACTCAGAATTTCACTAAGATCTCAAACAAAAATACGGACTGAGTCACAGCCCATATCTTAAAAAATTAGTATGTTGGCCCTGGCCGGTTGGCTCAGTGGTAGAGCGTCAGCCTGGCGTGCAGGAGTCCCGGGTTCGATTCCCAGCCAGGGCACACAGGAGAGGCGCCCATCTGCTTCTCCACCCCTCCCCCTCTCCTTCCTCTCTGTCTCTCTCTTCCGCTCCCGCAGCCAAGGCTCCATTGGAGCAAAGTTTGCCCGGGCACTGAGGATGGCTCTGTGACCTCTGCCTCAGGTGCTAGAATGGCTCTGATTGCAGCAGAGTGACGCCCCAAGATGGGCAGAGCATCGGCCCCTGGTGGGTGTGCCAGGTGGATCCTGGTCAGGCGCATGTGGGAGTCTGTCTGACTGCCTCCCCGTTTCCAACTTCAGAGAAATACAAAAAAGAAAAATAAATAAATAAATAAATAAATAAATAATTAGTATGTTGATCAGCTCATATCTCAAGGTACCACTGTACTCAGATAAAGGAATGTTTATTCTAAAGCCAGTTACCATGAGTGGATTCACATCCTAAAGAACTCTAGGCCCCTAACTAACTCACAGGCTTTTGGTTATTGTTGGAACAATCTAGGGAGAGAGTGCTCAATGAAGCATTTTACAAAAAGCAAAAGAATGTGCTCAGTTATCTTGGTTTTTTATAGGGCTTTGCGGAATCTAGACATTAGTGAACATTTATGACCTTTACAGAACTCGTTTCTTTTACTCATCTGCAAAATCTTGCAAAGCTTGTTTTATGGACAGGATTTTGGTATTACTGCACTTCAATAGCACAGTAATTCCTCCAAGCATCTTCACTGAAGCTTAAAAATTGTGAAGTGTTTCCCAGGAGGGTGCAACCATCAAAAGTCACACTTTTAATCAAAACAGCATGGTATTGGCAGAAAAATAGACACTCAGACCAATGGAACAGAATAGAAAGTCCAGAAATAAAACCACATATATATAGTCAAATAATTTTTGATAAAGGGGCCAACAACACACAATGGAGAAAAGAAAGCCTCTTCAATAAATGGTGCTGGGAAAACTGGAAAGCCACATGCAAAAGAATGAAACTGGACTACAGTCTCTCCCCCTGTACAAAAGTTAACTCAAAATGGATCAAAGATCTAAACATAAGACCTGAAACAATTAAGTACATAGAAGAAGACATAGGTACTCAACTCATGGACCTGGGTTTTAAAGAGCATTTTATGAATTTGACTCCAATGGCAAGAGAAGTGAAGGCAAAAATTAATGAATGGGACTACATCAGACTAAGAAGTTTTTGCTCAGCAAGAGAAACTGATAACAAAATAAACAGAAAGCCAACTAAATGGGAAATGATATTTTCAAACAACAGCTCAGATAAGGGCTTAATATCCAAAATATACAAAGAACTCATAAAACTCAACAACAAACAAACAAACAATCCAATAAAAAAATGGGAAGAGGATATGAATAGACACTTCTCCCAGGAAGAAATACAAATGGCCAACAGATATATGAAAAGATGCTCATCTTCTTTAGCTATTAGAGAAATGCAAATCAAAACGGCAATGAGATACCACCTCACACCTGTTCGATTAGCTGTTATTAGCAAGTCAGGTAATAGCAAATGTTGGAGAGGCTGTGGAGAAAAAGGAACCCTCATCCACTGTTGGTGGGAATGTAAAGTAGTACAACCATTATGGAAGAAAGTATGGTGGTTCCTCAAAAAACTGAAAATAGAACTACCTTATGACCCAGCAATTCCTCTGCTGGGTATATATCCCCAAAACTCAGAAACATTGATACGTAAAGACACATGCAGCCCCATGTTTATTGCAGCATTGTTCACAGTGGCCAGGACATGGAAACAACCAAAAAGCCCATCAATAGATGACTGGATAAAGAAGATGTGGCACATATACACTATGGAATACTACTCAGCCATAAGAAATGATGACATCGGAACATTTACAGCAAAATGGTGGGATCTTGATAACATGATACAAAGCGAAATAAGTAAATCAGAAAAAAACAGGAACTGTATTATTCCATACGTAGGTGGGACATAATAGTGAAACTAAGAGACATTGATAAGAGTGTGGTGGTTACGGGGGGGAGGAGGGAATGGGGGAGGGAAAGGGGGAGGGGGAGGGGCACAGAGAGAACAAGATAGAGGGTGACGGAGGACAATCTGACTTTGGGTGGTGGGTATGCAACATAATTGAATGACAAGATAACCTGGACTTGTTATCTTTGAATATATGTATCCTGATTTATTGATGTCACCCCATTAAAAAAATAAAATTATAAAAATAAAAAAAAAAGTCACACTTTTACCTTTCAACAGCAGAAGCCAACATTTTGCATCAATCTCTTCCTTTGTGGCAGTCTGAGATGGTACACCCGAAAATGGGTGATACCCAGCCACTCCTTGTGTCCTTTCATGCTGTTGCATGTAGATTTGCCCAAAGCTATTAACATTTACTTATTCACCCATCCGAAGAAGGCCTGAATCAAAAATCAAGGTTTAAAACTCTTTAATTAACATGGTCCCTGGAATTGTCGACTCATTACACTGAAGCTACAGTGGTAATCTAATTTTACATAAAAAGAGACATGTAATTGTAGGAGCTCTGCAAGTCTGAGCCACAGCAAAATTGTTTTATACTCCTTTTGAATTGGCCAGATTAAATCATACCGAAGGCCTTGGCTGTTTTATCAGTCACCCCAGAGCACATCTGGCACTTTGACTAACGGTCCTGAGTAAAATGGGAATCACTCTGCTAAGAAAGAGGCCAGGGCCTGGCTCTGTGCACACCATCCACCACTAGCTCTCCATACTTTGAAGGGGGTAGGGTCTCTTTACTGAAGAATTATCCTTGGAGGAAACTCTTCCATGGTAACTGGGTGGGATTATGGGCTCAATGCCTTCCCAGCAAGTTCAGAGTGATTAACCATTGAGGAGTAGAAACATTCATGTGCAACCTTGTACCTCCTGACCATCCAGAGTATGATTGTACAAATTTTTTTAAATGTGTAAGGCAACATTAAAAAAAGGGAAATGTATGCTCTTCTTGTTTTCATAAACTGGTTATCAAAAAAACATGACTTTAAGTTAATAAAACAAACTGGAATTAACTTCATTTTTTGGAAAAAAAACTCACTCCCAGGGATCAGTGAGCATGAAAAAAAAAATGCACTACTCAAAAGGTTAACATGATACTGTGGAAACAGCAGGTAAAAGGAGATGGAATTACTCCCCTCCCTTTTCTAACTCAGCATAAGGGGACTCTTTGCAGCTGATCAAACTGTCCCCACCCATGACCATTATTGATTATATTGATGCCACAAGGATCAGGCAGAGGACTGACCCCTAGCACATCCTCACAACAGCTGACTTCTTCAACTAAAAGAAATGAGGTGTATCACCTGACCAGGCGGTGGCGCAGTGGATAGAGTGTCGGACTGGGATGCCGAGGACCCAGGTTCGAGACCCCGAGGTTGCCAGCTTGAGCGTGGGTTCATCTGGTTTGAGCAAAAGCTCACCAGCTTGGACCCAAGGTCGCTGACTCCAGCAAGGAGTTACTCGGTCTGCTGAAGGCCCGTGGTAAAGGCGCATATGAGAGAGCAATCAATGAACAACTAAGGTGTCACAATGTACAACGAAAAACTAATGATTGATGCTTCTCATCTCTCCGTTCCTGTCTGTCTGTCCCTGTCTATCCCTCTCTCTGATTCTCTCTCTGTCTCTATAAAAAAATAAATAAGTAAATAAATAAATAAAAAAGAAATGAGGTGTATCTGTGGAGGCACAGTGAGTACAGCATTGACCTAGAATGCTGAGGCCACAGGTTTGAAACTCTGGGACTGCCCTGTCAAGGCACATTTGGCAGCTGATGCTTCCTGCTCCCCCTCCTAATCTCTTTCTCTCTCTCCCCATCCTATCTCTAAAATGAATAAATAATAAATCTAAATTTTAAAAAAAGAACATGAAATGGAAAAGGTGAGGATAGGGTTTGTTCCAGGTTGTGTGGCTGGAAAGTGACACAACTGAGAACCCAGTATGTCTAGGTTATGTTATTGTAGACACCATTGGGAACAAACCAGGTGCAGAGCTTGGCTGTGTCCCATGAAACTCTCTCAAATCATGCAGCTCCTATCCTTCCCCACTGAGACCACCCCCCAGAAGCACCACCTGTCATCTGGATCCACTGGTTCCTTAGCCACTGGCTGGCCTCGCTGTGACACATTCTCCACCCTCTACCCAGAGAAGCAACACTGAGCATACCAGGCTGCAGCCAGCAGCCCTTGGGGTCCACTGGAGAATCTGGCTAGGAAGGCCTTTCATGGTCTATGACCAGCCCCTACTGGTTGCTCCAGCTCATCTTGAGACAGTCCCACCCCACCATTCCCCATGAAACCCCTCGCTGCTCCCACTACCTTCGAATGTCCTCAGCTCCCTGGACATCCATGTTCTCTCCACCTCCAGGCCTCACAGTCACTTGGACTTCATTCACCTTCACCAGTCTAATTCCTTCTTTCCCAAGTGATATGAATGACACCTTCATCACTGAGTGAATTCGCATAAATCCACAAATCTATTTCTAGAGACACCATTCTGGTTTTAAAAATGAAAACCAAGGATTTTCATCTAAACACCTTTTAACAGGCAACCACATGCTTGGCTCCGCGAGGCAACCCACTCAGATCGCTTCTCAGCCTTTTGGCTAAGATCAAGTATAATGGGGACAACCCACTCAGGGCTGACCCACAGACACCTGCTGTCAACTCTGGAAATGCTGTCCTTGCTTCTGAAGGCTCCTCATGGTATGAAACAGTAATTCTACAGATATTCACATGCTCAAAACAACTTTCAATTAACACAAAACCAAGTGACAATAGGGGATATTTCTGAAATTCAAGCTCTCCTCTCCGTCACTTGTCTGGCATTGCTCAGGGAAGTTTCCAGGGCCCAGGGGCGATGTTGGTGAGGAACACCACGTTGAGAGGAGGCAAATTGTGTGTAAAGATGTCATGGATTTTCTACTTCTAAAATAAAAACTCTACAAAAATTTCATTCTTCTGTAAATAATCTCCAAGGCAAATATTTTCCATTATCAGTCAGATTTAAGAAACAACAGTATTAACAGTACTGTTATTCTTTAACCTTTAGACAGAACTATGTTCTCAGAATGAGCCTCCCTGCCTCTGAGATGTGCTATTTTATGTCTGGGGGAATGGAAACAGGCAAAACCTGTGTCTGCAGTGAGCAGTCCTCACTGATTCCCCCGGGGGACCAGTGAACACACAGGTTCCCTACTCCTTGTGACAAAGAGAACATATAGGAAAGACACGGTAATACACAAGAAAACATACAATCATTTTTGGTTTACTTATTTATTTATTTTTGTGACAGAGACAGAAAGAGCGACTAATAGGGACAGACAGACAGAAAGGGAGAGAGATGAGAAGCATCAATTCTTTGTGGTGGCACCTTAATTGTTCATTGATAGCTTTCTCATATGTGCCTTGACTGGGGGGCTACAGCAGAGCAAGTGACCCTCTGCTCAAGCCAGCAACCTCGACCTCAAGCCAGAAACTTTGGGCTTCAAGCCAGCGACCTTTGGGATCAAGCCAGCGACCATAGGGTCATGTCTATGATCACACACTCAAGCCAGTGACCCTGCACTCAAGTCAGCAACCCTGAGGTTTGAACCTGGGTCCTCTGCATCTGAGTCCAATGCTTTATCCACTGCACCACCACTGGATCAGGCTACAATTATATTTAAATACAATTTAATTATATTATAATACAATTATATTTAAAAGGCGAAATCAGTAATCATTCATCAGGAACACCTGTGTTGAACACGTCCTAAGGTTGCCCTGGGATGGCCAAAATGGTGTCCCCCCGCCCTGACTCTCCCACACTGCTGGTGGCCATAAATGCTGGTATAGTGTATATCTTTGGAAAATAGTTTTGCAGTTTCTTTAAATGTCAGACCTCCATCTGACGGCTTACCTTAGAGGTGTCTCACATGGATTAACCATTTAAGAAGTGTTAAGAAATGTAGGAAGGGCCCTGGCCGGTTGGCTCAGCGGTAGAGCGTCGGCCTAGCGTGCGGAGGACCCGGGTTCGATTCCCGGCCAGGGCACACAGGAGAAGCGCCCATTTGCTTCTCCACCCCTCCACCGCACCTTCCTCTCTGTCTCTCTCTTCCCCTTCCGCAGCCGAGGCTCCATTGGAGCAAACATGGCCCGGGCGCTGGGGAAGGCTCTGTGGCCTCTGCCTCAGGCGCTAGAGTGGCTCTGGTCCCAACATGGCGACGCCCAGGATGGGCAGAGCATCGCCCCCTCGTGGGCGTGCCGGGTGGATCCCGGTCGGGCGCATGCGGGAGTCTGTCTGACTGTCTCTCCCTGTTTCCTGCTTCAGAAAAAAAAAAGAAATGTAGGAAGGTTATCTCCCTGTGCCAGATGCAGAGACTGAGGCTAGGAGATGTGAAAAGCTTACTGAAGGTCCCAAAGGGGACCAGACTACTCGATATAGACCCACTCAACCACCCTCAACCCTGACTCTTACCTACCAGTCTGCATGGACCTTTCCCATAGGTTTTATCTGTACTCTCAAAAGTCATCAAAGCTGGTTGGATGGCACCTTTCAGAAAATGCTCAGCATCAGAAGTGGCCTGTCAAACAGAGGCATCTACTATGCCTGTGATGGAGAACTGATGGCACGCGTGTCAGTACAGACATGCGTAGCCATTTTCGATGACAGGCAGCCGCATACCAGAGAATTATGGGCCACATGCCAAGAAGGACATTTCATCCTCGGCTCCTGCTCAGCCAGGTGCAGTAGCCAAGGATAAAACATTTGCTCTAGTGTAGACACTCTGTGCCAAAGGTCTGTAGGCCAAATAACAGAACTCTGGCACAGAGCGTCTAGTTCTGGGACTTCCGGTTAGGCCGTTAGGGGATCTTTGACCTCACTTCCGGCTGGCGGAGCAGGGAGCAGTGGAATGCCACGGGGACACCTCTCTGGGGGCCCTGAGATCGCCATTACCAGCAACCACATAACCACAGCAACCATCGTCCAATCTACTGTTCTGGGGTGTCGTGGATTTCTAATTGACCATCATTAACGAGATAAGTGAGGGGGAGGTGGGAGAGGTAAGGGCCTATGCTATGGGTGCTGTTTCCCACCATTAGAAATAGCAACAGCCACCTTAATTTACATAACATGCAACTTGCAGAATTTCTTCTTTTTTTTTTTTTTTTCATTTTTCTGAAGCTGGAAACAGGGAGAGACAGACAGACTCCCGCATGCGCCCGACCGGGATCCACCCGGCATGCCCACCATGGGCGACGCTCTGCCCACCAGGGGGCGATGCTCTGCCCATCCTGGGCGTCACCATGTTGCGACCAGAGCCACTCTAGCGCCTGGGGCAGAGGCCAAGGAGCCATCCCCAGCGCCCAGGCCATCTTTGCTCCAATGGAGCCTTGGCTGCGGGAGGGGATGAGAGAGACAGAGAGGAAAGCATGGCAGAGGGGTGGAGAAGCAAATGGGCGCTTCTCCTGTGTGCCCTGGCCGGGAATTGAACCCGGGTCCTCCGCTCGCTAGGCCGACGCTCTACCGCTGAGCCAACCGGCCAGGGCGCAACTTGCAGAATTTCAAGACAGCATCTGGGCTCAGATGTTTGTGAACTTGAGGTCAAAGCTTGAGAATCTGGAAAGGTGCTGGTTGGAGAATCAAGAGGAGTGCCACTACAAACAGGAAATTTGGAGTGCCTGGAACTGATTACCAGACACTTTTAGCACCCTGAAGCAATGGCTTTACTCACAATTTTTCCCTCTACATACTTTTGTGACACCTTATTCTCAGCATTAAATAATATCAAAACCAACAAAAGAAACAGATTGACAGATGAAGTTAGTAGCACTTGCTTGGGCTTGAAGTGTACAAAATACCAACCTTCAATTGAAGATTTAGCCAATGAAATTCAGCGACAAAAAAGTCACTAATAGGCAGGTTAGTTAAAGAATTCCCCCTCCCCCTCACTTATCTTAGTTTACAGCACCCCACACAAGTTAAATAATATCAAGACCAACAAAAGAAACTGACTGACAGATGAACAAAGAAGTCACTAAGCAGATAAGTTAAATAATTAGTTTTTGATTTATTAAATACAATTATATATTACAATTATACATTTTTGTTATTTAAACTATAAATATTGCAAAATTAAGGCTTTTTTCTCAAAGTGACACACCACCCGAGTTATACTCGGTTTTTTAATGAATTTTGACACACCAAGCTCAAAAGTTTGCCCATCACTATACTATGCAGTGTTTGCTCCCAGAGATGAGATTGTCACTATGAGACCTGAACCCATTTTATTTTGCTTCCTGCATCATTCTTTGTCCCTTAATGTTTCCCCTGAGAAATGTTAAGTAAATGCCACTATAAATTCTACAGGGAAGATTTTTCTAATGTAATTTTAAGCATAAAAATAAAAAAAAGGACTTGGGAGCCATTCTCCAGTTACTAAAGTTCATGTTACCATATTTTTTACAGCAATGGAAAATGAACAACAGTCATTTTTAACACAGCATACTTGTCAATACAAATTTACATCTAGGTAATAAATACTTCACTTTGTATAAGAGTCCGTCACAAACATGACTCTTTTGATCCTCACAAGGGCTAATAAAATGGGCAATACATAGAGAGAATAAGGCAAATATAGCATGTTAACAACTAGCAGATCTGAAGGACACATAAGAGTTCTTTGAACCATTGTTGTAACCCTACTCTAAACTTAAAATCTTTTCAAATAAACAAAAGGTTTATTTTTAAAAGTCTGAGGAAAAATAGCAACAATTAAAATGAGTGGGCCTTAACTGGATCCTGATGTCTAGAGACTGTAAAAAAAGTTTTTTTGATCAATGGGAAAACTTTAATATTAACTGACTGTATATTTGATAATAGTAAGGAATTATTAATTTTTAGGGACAGTTATGCCATTTTGATTGTTTTTTTTTCTTTTTTAGAGATTTTATTTATCCATTTTTATTAGAGAGAAAGGAAAGAGATAGAGAGAACAGGGGGAGGAGCAGGAAGCATCAACTCCCATATGTGCCTTGACCAGGCAAGCCCAGGGTTTTGAACCGGCCACCTCAGCTTTCCAGGTCGACACTTTAGCCATTGCACCACAGGTCAGGCTTGATTATGTTTTTTTAAAACCTTCATATCTAAAGAGATACATACTAAAATACTTATGTCATTGTTAAAATTATTATTTTTAGTTTAATTATTAAAATTAAAGATGTCTGAGATTTGCTCCAAATTAAATGAAAATGTGGAGGCTGCAGACTGACCCTAAGGTGGGACTTGCTGACACTGGGTGATGGGGACACAGAGTTCATTAAACCAACATCTCTACTTTTATAATAAAAAATAAAATCCATTTAAGATCCCAGCCGTTTTGAATTCTACCCTGTGTATAGCCAACAGCCAATAGCAGTGTTGAGTGACTTTGGTGACAAACGGGCTTCTTGAGGCCCAGTGAGCCAGGTACAGCAATGAAGCTGCCTCAGAGAAAAGAAGGAAGGATGACAGGTCCTTAGGGCACAGGGTCTATTTAGAGCACAGCTGTAGGCCTATAAATCCAAATTCTCCTACACAGAACAACTCAGGGGACTTGAACAGATTTTTTAAAAATAATCATACAACCTCTATAGCTGCAGCCACAATCAATCTACAGCATGTTCCAGCAGCCTTGATTCTTCCTTTCACAAGTGAGCTGTTAACTTAAAAACCCAGCAGCACTGAAATATACCCCTCAAAAATACTATATTTAAAAAAGGAGGTTCTGAAAAAGAAAGTCAGTTCCTAAGGCAAGCAGAAGACAGAAATGCCATGAAATGGAGGTTAATTAAGGAAACACTTGAGTCAAAATTAAACATTCCAACGCTGATTACAAATTTAAATGCATAAATTACACGTTTACAGATCGGATGACAAGACCCATAATTCATTTAGGAATTCTACTTTTTCTCTCACAGCTTCTAGTATTGTACGCATTGATATTAATATTAGATGAAATAATCTAACATAAAAGTGACTCACATCAAGCCTCAACTGAAGCAGAAATTGCAGCTCAATTCCTGTCAGAGCACAACAGCAGCCTGCAAAACCAAAGGCCTCACACCATGAGTAGTAGTAGACTTCCAAAGCAAAGCCTGTGTTTAAAAGAACCATCATCGCTACTTGGTATGTCCATTCTTTCATTCAGTCAACATGGCAGGCCAGGTGCTGGGTTCAGATAAGTAAATAAGACAGACGAGGTTTGAGCCTCCATGAAGTGGTAGCTCTCTTGCACAGGCAGGAGCCAAGGGGCTGTGGGCTACAATCACCTCTACTACATGGCCAAAGAAGAAAAACAAAGGAAAAGAAAAAGAGGAGCAGACATGCAAAATGAAGAAAGTATGAAATAGCTGGGCAAGCTTTAGAGAATTATTCTGTGATCTCTTGAGAAAACCTTTCAGCCTTCCTACTCTGGTTGCTCTAGAAGGTTTCTGCTACATGCAACCAAAAAGCCTAAAAGATCAAGACAACTGTCAACCTAATTCCTGTGCTCAACATGTCCCATGTTGATTGTTGATTCAGAAGGTAAAAATTACTAGAAATATTTTTAGCTCAATTTTTGGTCCAGTGATTAACACTACTGCTGAAATTGTGGCCACTGGATCAGTTCTGGTCCATGCACATCCACCTTATTCTCTTGAGATGCTCACTGTTCTAAAGCCCAAACCAGCCCACGTGGACAGAACATAGGGAGGACCCCTTAGACTATGGAGAAAGAGAAATGCTGAGTCAGCCTCCAGATGGTCCAGCCCCTGCCGTTCTATCACAGACACCATCTGACTGTCCCAGACACCAGCCCCATGAAACGGCCACAGCCAACTGCTTTATGAATTCCCAACCAGCAGAAACGGTGAGCAATAATAAAATCATTGTTGTATTAAGCCTCAAAGTTATGCATCAACAGATAACTGATCAACCTAGTGCACATGGGCAGCCGACCCTGCCAACTGTTTGAGAGTTTGGCCAGCGTGTGATTCCCAATAGCAACAAAACCAGCTTCCTGTGAATCCTCCAAAGTGAGCGCTCCTACTGCATGGTCACATGCACAGCCAGTCCTGAAGAAAAGCGAGTCAGATAGGAGATCTCCTGAATTAAGATAACAGGTGGAGAACCAAAAGCAGGGGCAGACTTCCCAACCACCCCAGCTAAAAGTGGTGCAGGCCCAAATGACATAGCTCACACAAGACAGTCAGAGGAAAGATGGGTCCACCAGCCCAGTCATTGCAGGGGAATCCAGGCAGGTCCATGCTGAGTTGACCTGGAATTAAAACTGCCCTGGTAGGATGTCTCCAACAATGAGAATTACCTGTATGAGGGGATTACATGAGGGGATCTCCCTGTATGAGGAGATCCGGAGAGGAGAATGAAAGGTGTGTAGTTTGCAGAGGGAGATTGAGGTGAGTTGGGCAGAAGGATCAAGAAAGGGGAAGGGGAAAGAAAGGAGAAATGAGGAGGGGGCCTGACTGGAAAGCCCAGAGAAGCCACACACCAGATTTTAGAAAGACGGCACCCACTGCTGCTTCTAAGGACAGCAGTATTTGGCAGTTCCCTATGCAAACTCAGTAATGCCATCTGCCCTCTTCTTGGTTTAGGCAATGTGCCAACAATGCAGATCAAATTATGCGAATCGAGACTGTTAAATCGATAATAAAAGCACAGGGCTGTTGCTGAGCATGTGATGAGGTGTCAACAGGAGTGAAGCTAAGTGATGAGAACTCTGAGAACTCTTAGAAATGGAAACAGATGTGGGAAAGAGTCACCCTTAAAAGGAATAAAGATACAGCACCCAGCATTACCCAAAACTTACTGACAGTTTGCTTCGTGTGTGTGTGTGTGATTAAAGCTACACCTCTGTGTGGTGACACGTGGTATGTGATTCACCACACACCAAGCTGCCAATTTCAATTTGGTTCAGAGTGTTTTCTGCCATTTCCCCCCTAGATGGTAGTATCATGAAGTTGTCCAGGAAACAGGCCCATTTCCTCCATTTCCCCTTGAAATAAGCAGATATTGATCTTCATTTAAGGAACTTCACACCCTTTTCACAGGCTGGTCTCTCTTTATTAACGGAGTTTTCCAACTACATCCAGGAAGACTCCAGGAGGCATGAGAGCCACGTGCTTGAATACCAGCTCCCTGGGAGCGCCCTACAGCACTTCAGCATTTGCCTAAACCTGCTGGCTTCTTACTAAATGGCCAGGATGGATGCAGACTCCCCTTGTCCTCCACCACCTCTTCCTCCTCCTCCTCTTCCTCCTCCTGGGATATTCTCATTGTCACATGTTCCAGACTGCTCACTAGGCCCCTATCTTGGATTAACAGACCCTCCCTAAAGAAAGTGCAAGGGTCACTAGCAGCTAGAAAACACACCAGACATTTTACCAAAGTCAGAAGAGTACTTGCAGGTGAAGAAGGCCCATTTGGCAAGTATACCCCAGTTGTATGCAAGAAGCAATGATCAAAAGCCTTGGGAGGGTATAAATCAGAAATGTAGCTCTGAAACTATAAAGAGCTGACAATATGGCCAGAAGCTCCATGAAGAAGGCCCTCAGCACACAGAGCAGCAGACCTGGTGTGTGATGTGTTAGACACCCCACCCTGCAAGACTGGCATGTGCTTCCTCTGATGGGAAACTGGAAGCCACTCTGCCACTCAAAACCAAGTGTAAGCACTCATTCTCCTTAAGTGAGGGTCAGCCCTTACCCATGATTGACACCACTTTTCTGGCACTCCTGTTTCAGCCAGCAATCTCTACTTTATCTTCCCCATCTTATTTCAGCAAGCACTTTCTTTTGTTTATTTCTTAGATTTTATTTATTTATTTTTCAGGGAGAGAGGAGAGAGAGAGACAGAAGGGGGTAGGAGCAGGAAGCATCAACTCCCATATGCATGTTGACCAGGCAAGCCCGGGGTTTTGAACAGGCAGCCTCAGCTTTCCAGGTTGATGCTTTATGCACTGCACCACCACAGGCCAGGCAGCAAACAAGTTTTAAAAATTGAAAACAAATGAAGAAAGGTCAACGTTGTGCTACCATACTTGGCTTTCTGAAATTACATAGAATCATAGGCCACTCTTATCATTCATGTTTCAGGCTGTGTACACTGTAATTTTTTTGTTAGGTATTATTTAATATTTTTTTATTAATGTTTTAGAACTCTTCCTTATAACATAATTTAGTATTGTGTACCTCTTTTATTGTTCTTAAGTATTAAATGCATGAAACAATAAACTACCTTTTGCTATATTGTTTTTATTTATACTTAAAATGGTCATTAGGACATAGAACTGGTTATTAAATTATTTGAATCCCACAACTGGATACAACCATTTAAAAAGATAGTTTAAAAGGGTCTGAAACTTAGAAAATCATTGTACTACAGCTTGTGGGAAAAGCAAGAATCAAAAGTACTTTTATAATAGGATTGCTATATTAAATCAGTCAAGGAAACCAAAAAGAAAACAAAACCATGCAGTACTAAAGTCATTAAAACTTTAACAGTAAAAATGAATGAATAAATATTAGATATCTAGATGAATAGTTCTTTGTAAATGTTGTCACCCTGCAAGGGTCTTCACCTAATCACCTTGTCTAAAATAGCAGCTCTCCCCATCCCTCTTTACCCCAATCTGCTCTATTTTTCTCCTTATCATTTCCTTAATGATAAGATATATGTACATTTAGCTTATTTCCTGTCGCCTCCACTAATACATAAGCTTTTTTAGGGCAAGGACCTTGTCTATCCTTTTCACAGCCTAAAAGAGAGTCTGGCATATAATACATGATGAGTGAAAACTTATTGGATGACTGAGAAGTTATCCTAGAGCACTTCAAATATAATTGAAATTATATTATACACACACACACACACACACACACACACATATATATATATATATACACCATTTCACCATTTGGGGAATAAAACATCTCACATTCTGTAAAAAAATGAAATAATCTCTATTGTGTTAAGAACCTGCCAGAGCAATCAATATAACCTCATACAAGCCAGATGATTAGTCTGGTGGTCTAATTCTAGCTTGATGGATGTAGGACTCAAAGGGAAGTTAAAGATTATCTCTTGTCCAATCTCTACATTCATAAATTAAAACTGCAGCAAATCCAAGATGCCGGCATTGGGACCTGTTCTGCTTCCACAGCCCTCTGGAACTAGAGGATCAGTTCTGGTGAGTGGTCTCTCGAGACTCAGTTCAGGATTGAAGTGCCCCCAACCCCCCACACCTACCAGAGTTGAGGGGTCCATACACATGACTCTTGAGATTCATAGTCTGCAAGTTCAGAAAGTGGATGTACAGCAGGGTTCTCTAGTTTCTTGCAGTCACATACAGACTGAATATCCTAGGACACCCCGGGGCTTAACACAGAACTCAGACATTCAGTAAGAAGCAGGCTACAGAAAAAAAAAAAAAAAGACCTCAGGAAAACAATTTAAAGATAAAAAGCCTATAATTCCTGAATATTCCATGATATGTATTTTATTTTTATTTTTTGGCTCTGTTCAGTCTATGGCATGAAGGAGTTACACTAGCCCAAGTTAAAAGCAGACCCCAGTGGTCATATCATACAAGCTGTGAGGATTTTAAACTTGTGACAAGGGACAGAAGGGCAATTCTACTCATTGCAAGAAATCCTCACTTAAGCTTCAGTGAGCCAAAAGCACTTAAAACCCATGAACTCAGCTGGTCGTCCTCAGTCCGTCTCCAGGAGGAACTGACATGTGTCCTTGTGCTGGTCACCCTGTGGCGGAGTTGCTGCTCCACATTGGGGTGCTCAGCTACAGTGCCATTGCAGCGAACTTCCTCTTAAATGCTGTCACTCGGTTCTTTCGATCATAATCATCACCGAGCCCTTGGACAGTAGTAAGGGTCTTTCTGCCGCTTCTCTGTTGAGTTTTTTAAAAATGGACTGATTGATTTTAGAGAGAGAGAGAGATCGAGAAAGAGAGAGAAACATCGATTGGTTCCACTTATTTATGCATTCATTGGCTGATTCCCATATGTGCCCTGATGGGGATCCGATCTGCAACCTTGGTGTATGGGGACGATGCTGTAACCAACTGAGCTACTCGGCCAGGCTCTTGAACCCTTACATGGACATAGTCCTCAGTGCCAGCAGGAAGCACACCATCACCCTTATGTGCATCAGCAAAGGAGTCAAAAGAGTGCAAGTTCTGGATAGGGGCCATGCTGTAACAGTCCTTGTCCTTGGTGGAAATGCCTGCGGAAGGCCGTGGGGTGGGAGAAGGAGAAGGCAGGCGGGAAGATGGAGCTTCAGGAAACCAAGGGACTCAAGGGGGAGAGTGCTGAGTCCTCCGGGGCAGCTCAGTGACTGGGGCCAGTAACTATTTTAATTTATCAGTACTTTCCTTTAAAGTTTTTGCCTTTGATATAATGCTTAGGAAAGATCTCCCTTTCATGTACATCCATGAAGATTTTATTCTAGTATTTTATAGCATCATTTAAACTTTTGTAACATTTATAAAAATAAAATTTGTTTTTGAAATATGATGTAAAATAATAATTTAACCTTTTCCCCAAATAGTTAACTAATTAGGATGAACTTATTTGATATTAGAAAGTTGTGAAAATGAGAAAAAAGGCTCTAGAACAATACTGACAGAAATATGATGCTAGTGACATGTATAATTCAAATTTTTATTGTAGTCACATTTAAACATTAAAAATAGCCCTGGCTGGTTTGCTCAGTGGTAGAGTGTCAGCCTAGTGTGTGGAAGTCCCAGGGTTCAATTCCTGGTCAGGTCACACAGGAGAAGCACCCATCTGCTTATCCACTCCTCCCCCTCTCCTTCCTCTCTGTCTTTTCCCCTCTCACAGCCAAGGCTCCATTGGGCCATCCTCAGTTGGCCTTGGGCACTGAGGATGGCTCTATGGCCTCTGCCTCAGGCACTAGAATGGTTCTGATTGCGGCAGATTGACGCCCCAGATGGGCAGAGCATCGCCCTAGATCGCCCCCTGGTGGACTTGCTGGGTGGATCTCACTCAAACACATGCAGGAGTCTGTCTGTCTGCCTCCCGGCTTCTCACTTCAGAAGAATACAAAAATAGTCCTGGCTGGGTGGCCAAGTTGATAAAGCATCATTCCAGAACACCAAGGTCACAGGTATGATCCAGAAGCAACCAATAAGTGCACGACTAAAAAAGTGGACAACAAAGTGGAACAATGAGTTGATGCCTCCCTTTCTCTCTCCCTCTCTCCCTTCCCCCTATCTCTTCCTTTCCTCTCTCAATTAGTATAAAAATTTTAAAGTTCTTCTATATTTAAAAAGAAAAAAATAAGTTGAAATAACTTTAATGATGGATTTTATTAAAGTTAATATATTCAAATATCATTTCAATGTGTAATCAACATCAAGATCATTAATAACATTTCACACTCTTTTTTTTTTTTGTACTTACTATTCAAAGTATGGCATGTATTTTGTACTTACAGTACATCTCAGTTCAGCCTAGTCACTTGTAGCTATTGTCCTCTATGCTGCATAGCACAAGTGGGGATGGCACAGTGTCTCAACCTCAGTACTATTCAATTTTGGAACTGATCATTCTTCGCTGGTAGGGAGTGGTCCTGGGCCTTGTGGTCAGATTCATTTCCAACTCTATCCACTAGATGTCAGTAGCATCCCTCACCAGTTGTTGGAACCAAAAATGTCTCCAGATTTTTGTCAAATGTCCCCAAAGGTTTGTGGAAGAGGGCAAAATTTCCCCCAGTTGAGAACCAAAGGTCTAGAAAAACTGGGGGAAAATACAAGTTTGGAACAAATCTTAAAATTATCCAAAAGAAAAGTTTAGAAGTAATATTGCTAGTCACTGACCCATGGTAGGAATACTTAAAATAATTAAAGTCTATCCAATTTTCATGTTTTAAATTCTCAAAAATGAGGAGCAGGAGGGGTGGCAGAAGAGTAGGGGTTGGGGAAAAGAAAAAAGAGAAGGAGAGGGAGAGAAAAAAGGAGAGGAAGGCTGTCTTTCAAGTATACCTTTGGGCTTATTTTAGGTCCCTACTCACAGATACAATACTGACTCACAGTGGAGCCTATCTTGGTGACTGGCATCCACATGTAATTATTTCAAAAACTGCCTAGGGGTTTAGGTAGTGGGAGCACCCAGTGTTACTCGATCCTAGAACTGTCTACTTCAAATAAAAGCATCTACTATCAAAAGTGATGGACAACCACCAGGAGAGCTACTCTCTTCCAACATCTCTCTTACCAACCAGGACCTCAGTAACTGGTAACCTCAATTAACTGTGGTGTTTTAAAAGTATTTTGCTTTTTTATATATAAAAAGGCAAGGAAGGCAGCTATTCTAACCACTATACAAAAACTCATAGACATGGTCAACAATATTGTGATTACCAAAGGAAAGGGGGGAGGTGGTCGTAAAGTATAAAGGAGGTCAAAAACATGCTGATAGAAGATTTGATTTTGGGTGGTGGGCAAAATATACACAATGCACTCAACAGTTGATGTATCACAGAGTTATTTACTTGACACCTATATAATCTTATTAACCAATGTTACCCCAATAAGTTTAATTAAAAAGAAAAAAGGCAAGGAAATCAAAATTATAGCAGAAATTTATTCATAGAAGGAAAGTAAGATGGAAAGAGGGAGAAACTAAATCAGGAGGTACACTTGGAATACTCACATTCATCACAATCTTATTTAGCCAGATTTACAGGTGTCTGCACAATATTCAGAATGTTGACCCTTAGAGAATTAAAGATCACGAGCCTTCAGAAATAGCTTATTTTTCACTTCACTGTTTTTTACAGTTTCTTAACAAGAGCTAAAATTGAAAGGTTTCTGATTGCACCATGGTTAACAAGAACATTAAACTAACCAGGACTTTGCACTCTTTAAGGGTTTCCAATTCAGCAGGGACTTATCTAACTGGCTTAGCTCATTTGAAGATGCTGACAGATGAGCTGTTGGGTATCTACATCAGCGTAGAGCGGGCAACAACCTGATTATTTCCAAGCCTTTCCAGGGGTAGGTGGGACTACTGGTAGAGGAGGAATCTTTGCAGCAGCTCTTGCAGATGTAGCTTGTGGATGCTTTGATGACATGCACGACCCAAACACTTCCGGACACACAGGTGGTAGAGCTGAGAAAGAGCAGGCGGGCCTACGGAAGAAATTAAAATAGTGTGAACCTCATGCTAGTGGGGTGGGGTTAGGAGGTGAAGGGGAGACCAGAGAACTGGGAGAGGCTGAAACTTTCCAGAAGATTAAGAGAAGCTGGATCTAGATAGGAATTGTAGGGTGAGGTAGCAAACACTCAATACACACAGGATTCTGGTCTGTCCCTTGGACAGGCAGATGTTTCTTGAAGTTGAGTTTATAATGGTAATTACATTAGCAATATTGAAGAATGAGGTTAACCAGAGGCAAGTTAGGAATGAGGTGTGGGGTCTAAAGGGAATGTACTTTATCATGTACCACATGTGCCAACGGATGTGAAACACTGGCCGAAGAGAAACCACCAATGGAAGCACTGAGCAGGCAAGAGCCTGAGAGAACTGCAGAGCAAGGGCCAACCGCCCACAGAGTGTCAGCAGGAAGCCCAGCTCGTGTGCTCACAGAGGCAGTGGCAGATGTGCACGGAGCCTGGCACCCAGGGTTCTCCTGGATTGCCTAGCTCTAGCTTCCCAGGAGGTGGTCCTGCCTGAGTCCTGACTTAACACTTGGAGGGCCTTCCATTCTCATAAGGATCCTAGCTCGACAGAAGATCAGAAAAAGGGTCCAACTCTCTTAGACTCCATTATACCCTGAACCTACCTTTGTCTGTGGAGTCTCATGGAATCACCATGCCTATGGCTTTAAGTAGCATGGAGTCCTAAAGGAAAGTAAACTAACGAGAGTCCAAGATCTGGTTGAGTAGGACAAATGAGCTTTGGGCTGGAATACTAGTTATAGAGAAGGATTTGTAATGTCCCATCATTTTGTAACCTGACTCTATCAATAAAAATCTCTTCAAGTAGATCAGCGGTTCTCAATCTGTGGGTCGCGACCCCGGCGGGGGTCGAACGACCAAAACACAGGGGTCGACTAAAGCCATCGGAATAGATGACCCCTGTGTTTTGGTCATTCGACCCCGCCGGGGTCGCGACCCACAGGTTGAGAACCGCTGAAGTAGATCTATGTAATTACTGAACAAAGTTTCCCCTTTCAAGAAAATCTTACTGGCCCTGGCCGGTTGGCTCAGCGGTAGAGCGTCGGCCTGGCATGCGGGGGACCCAGGTTCGATTCCCGGCCAGGGCACATAGGAGAAGCGCCCATTTGCTTCTCCACCCCCTCCCCTCCTTCCTCTCTGTCTCTCTCTTCCCCTCCTGCAGCCAAGGCTCCATTGGAGCAAAGGATGGCCCAGGCACTGGGGATGGCTCCTCGGCCTCTGCCCCAGGCGCTAGAGTGGCTCTGGTCTCAGCAGAGCGACGCCCCGGAGGGGCAGAGCATCACCCCCTGGTGGGCAGAGCATCGCCCCTGGTGGGCGTGCCGGGTGGATCCCGGTCGGGCGCATGCGGGAGTCTGTCTGACTGTCTCTCCCCGTTTCCGGCTTCAGAAAAATACAAAAAAAAAAAGAAAATCTTACTGTAGTAGCATCTTGCACCCCAGGAGAAATGGTGGACAGCATATGCAAATAGCCAGATAACTCTGGCTTCGATATTACCAAGGAGTATCCTTGTGCTAGAAAGCTGCCTGGAGGAACAAAGCCCTTAGTTAAAATCTTGGGATGTAAAACTGGAAAGTGTCTCTACCATTCACCCAGCTAAAGTGCCTCTGGAAAATAGCAATGCAGACAAATTATCCAGTTTTCTATCAGACAAATTCAGACACCAGTGTGACTTTTGACACAGCTAGTGTTTATCTTTCTAGTGTAAGCAGCTATGTTTAGGAAGGTAGGGGAGAGAAGATCTTGCTTATAAGAAATACATATTCTGGACCTGGAAACACTTTTCGTGGAAGAAAAGAGGAAATGTGACAACTGCTATAATCGATAGTCTCAGCTAACAGTTGGAAAGTACATGTTATTTCCAAACTGTGAGCTGATAAGGATGATCCTTATTCTTCAAGTGGAGATTCAAATAACAGAAAATCATTAATGACATGAACTACTGGAAATAATCTAGATCAGTGGTACTCAAAGTCTGGTCTCAGACCAGCAGCATCAGCACCTCCTGGGATGCAGCATCTAGGGCCCCACCCCAGACCTGCTGAACCAGAATCTGTGTTTTATTGAGATCTCCTGGTGACTCCTATGCTTCTTTTTTTTTCTTTTTATTTTTTCATTTTTTGTATTTTTCTGAAGCTAGAAATGGGGAGGCAGACAGACTCCCGCATGCGCCTGATCGGGATCCATCCTGCATGCCCATCAGGGGGCGATGCTCTGCCCATCTGGGGTGTCACTCTGTTGCAACCAGAGCCATTCTAGCACCTGAGGCAGAGGCCATGGAGCCATCCCCAGTGCCCGGGCCATCTTTGCTCCAATGGAGCCTTGGCTGCGGGAGGGGAAAAGAGAGACAGAGAGGAAGGAGAAGGGGAGGGGTAGAGAAGCAGATGGGTGCTTCTCCTGTGTGCCCTGGCCGGGAATCGAACCCGGGACTCCTGCACGCCAGGCCAACGCTCTACCACTGAGCCAACCGGCCAGGGCCTCCTATGCTTCTTGAGGCTTAAGAAGAACTGATCTCGGGTTGTTGGGCACAAAGAAGCTGTGGTACTGTAACACAATGAAATACTACTAAGCCATAAAAAAAAAAAGAAGGAAATCTTACCCTTTGCAACAGCATGAATGGACCTGGAGAGCATTATGCTAAGTGAAATAAGCCCATCAGAGGAAGACAAGCACCACATGATCTCACTCATATGTGAAACCTAATGAGCAAAATAAACAACAAACAAAACAGAGATAGACATACATAGAGAGCAGGCTGACAGCTAGGGTGGGTGTGGGGGTGGCTGGGTGAAAGAGGTGGAGGGATAGAGGAAAAAAGGGCAAAACATACACCTCATGGACATGAACAAGAGTGTGGTGACTGCAGTGGGGGAGAGGTGGAGGAGGGTATTATGGCAGAATAAATGGTGATGAACGAGGAGTTGACCTGGGGGGTGAACACACAATACGGTGTAGAATTGTGCTATAGAATTGGGCACTTGAAACCAGTATACTTATTGTAACTAGTGTCACCCTAATAAATTCAATTAAAAAAAGCGAAGAACTAGAAAATATTTCTTTTTCTTTCTTTTTTTAAGAGACAGGGAGAGAGTCAGAGAGAGAGAGACAAATAAGGACAGACAGAAAGAGAAAGAGATGAGAAGCATCAATTCTTCGTTGCTGCTCCTTAGTTGTTCAGTGATTGCTTTCTCATATGTGCCTTGACTGGGGTGGGAGCTACAGCAGAGCAGAGTGACCCCTTCTCAAGCCAGCAACCTTGGGCTCAAGCTGGTTATCCCATGCTCAAGCCAGATGAGTCTGCACTCAAGCTGGCTACCTCGGGGTTTAGAACCTGGGTCCTCTTCATCCCAGTCCAATGCTTTATCCACTGCTCCACTGCCTGGTCAAGCTAGAAAGTATTTCTTAAACTACTGAACCAAGTATTGCACTTGGAAGGCATATAATACATGGGGATGGTTTCACAAAAGGGAACTGATGAGTAAAAGCAAACCTTTCCCTACTAGAAACTGCTTCAGATTTAGGATTGGGTCATCAGAACATTAGAAATTTATGTGTTGAAGTTAGACTGCTTAGTTAGAATTCTGGTTCTGATTCTCAGTAGCCATGTAACCTGCAAACTAACCTCTTTGTTTCTCTTTTCCCATTCACAGCTGCTATAGCACCAGTGACTGTAAAATTCTTGCTGTTTTAAAGCTTTAAGAATTCAGGGAGGTGTTTTGAATTTAGCTCAGCACATGACACATGTAAAAACAAATAATTACAATTGTTGTTAATATTCTCCCAAGTATGTGTGATCAGGACAGGCTCCGATAATGTTCTCTTTCTGTATGGACATAGCATGGTCCTCTTGAATTTGGAACTCAGAGCATTTTAGAGGGCTGACTTTCCTCCTCTGGCATCTGGAGTTGCATTAGCTCATTGTGGAATGGGAGTGAGGCCATGAGGAATGCAGACACACCCACTCCCTGATCTGGAGAACAGGCAAACAACGCCATTTAGTCTGCTTTCTGAAATACACACACCATGTGTATATCATCTCTAACTCAAGTAGTTCTAATTTCCCATAAATTGCCACTAGATATTACACAGCCTAGAGTTTTGGTCTTCCTTATGTCAGGATCAATGTGGCAGTGCAATCTTTTCATGGCAAAAACAAAGTTCTCTAATTATTTTCTTGTTATGGAAACTACAGAGCAATATACCATTTATATGTAAATGTCTTTTGATTATAAGTGAGTATATAGAGCATATAAAATCCCATCTCAGTGAGGGCAGAACTTGCTGCATCCTACATGCCACTTAACTTACCATTAAAAAGAGAAGAGGAAAAGATAAGAAAGCTAGAGAACAGACACAAAGGACAGAGAAAAAATGTGCTTAAGGAACAGAAGTGGATACCCTGCCCATCCTTACCATCCCGGAGCAGAAGTGCCTGCTCCACACTGCTTTTCGGGGCTGCCAGATCAAGTGCACTTTTGCCCTGAGCATTTCTGTGCTTCAGGTTGGCCCCATAGTCTATGAGCAGATGGATGACCTCCACACTGGACTGCTTTGCTGCGGCATGGAGAGGGGTATCCAGCCATTGGCCCTGGTCAACACTGGCTCCTTAACAAAGCAGATGACCACAATTCAACACTAAGTGTTCAATGTAGAAATACAATGAGACTAAAGTAGAGTTGCTATAAATAAAGATATCATAAATGCTATGACAATTTGACAAATATTTCAAAATGTGACATAACCTAGAAACTCAGCAATGCCTATATAGAGTTATTTTGTTTTTTGGCAAAGGATAAAGATAAGTTCATTCAGTATTTATATTATTCAGGGCTCACAAAAAAGACTTCTAAACTACTATAGGGAGCAGTATATGATGGCAGATTTAAAAAAAAAAACAAGAAAACTCTTGGAGATAAAAATTATTATTTAAAGGTTCTTATTACAATCTCTATCTTTGTGTTAGTAGCTAAGTTTGGGTTAAATAATAGTTTCAATACATTTTACTTTTCCCTGGACTTTCAGTTTCTGTACTTGCTTTCTAGAATTAAAAAAAGTTACTAAATAACTTAGGATTGATCTTAAATAGTCTATGGCAAATATCTGGTGTTTTTACTATCTAGCATCTTCCTGGTAACCACACCTAGATTTCCCTTGAGGAACCATCTCCATGATTCCCAGCTGATGTGTTACCAGTGAAGCCCAACAACTACAGTATAGACTGAAATCTAGGGTTAAGCAATCAGTGTTGCATTGTATTCCCTTGGTCACCGTGATTGGTTCAGACATGGCATGTGACTCAGAAAGAGCCAATGAAATATAATTGTTTTTATCTCTAGAATTTTAATGGGAGACTCTTGCTCTCTCTTGAGACCACCAAGGAGATCCATACTCAGTAAATGGAGCAAACATCAAAGGAAGCAGGACCAAAAAACACACTTGTTTCTCCAAAGAAATTCTTTTTTAAGCATTGCAATGTCAAATGCTGCCAGAATTTTGTCCAGCCTGACAAGAACCTCGTCTTTGAAACCATGGAAAACCAACAAGGTTAGTAGGTTTTTTTTCATAACAAGATTTCTGGAAGTTACCTAATTCTAGAAGTGTCTTCACACAATCTACCCTTTGGTGAGTGCAGGCCACATACAGGGGAATTCCGAGCTGAGGCACTTCTTGGTCAATGTTCACGTTATTTGCCAGCAGAATCTCCATGCCCTCTTGGTGGCCTGGTGGGACACAAGATAACCTCACTCAAGTAAGGGAAATATGGACTAGTCACAGAATTATAGGATTGCTTATCTGGAATGGGCTTTAGAAATAACAGATGTTTTAAGCAGAAAAATATTTCTTAGAAACCTCAGAAATCTCCAAAATTAAACTATTAGAGGAACATGTCCATGCTTCGCCCACTTAATTCCCCTTTGCAGCCTTTGAGGTACCTCCAACTAAACTAAGGGCTCCAAGGAACACTCCCAAAATCTTTTAGAATGAAGCCACCAGTTTACAAATATAAGATACAATAACCAGAGAGGTAAGTGACTTGTCCTATAATTACTCTGAAAAGCCAGGGCCCAAATCCAAGGCCCAGCCCTGTTTCCTCTCCACTACAAATCTCCTTCTCTTCTCCACCCAAGTGTGCAAGTGGGTGTATGACTGTACTATGTAGTAAAAGCTCCTTATTTTGACTAGTCTGGAAGACACCTATGAGAATTAACTTTAAAATCTTTTTTGTGTTTGATGAGAGAGAGAAAGAGAGGGACAGATAGGGACAGAGAGACAGGAAGGAAGAGAGATGAGAAGTATCAATTCTTCATTGCAGCACCTTAGTTGTTCATTGATCGCTTTCTCATATGTGCCCTGACTGGGGGAGGGGAAGGCTACAGCAGACTGAGTGACCCCTTGCTCAAGCCAGCAACCATTGGCCCAAGCTGGTGAACCGATGAGCTTGCTTAAACCAGATGAGCCCATGCTCAAGCCGGTAACCTTGGGTCCACTGCATCCCAGAGTCAGATGCTCTATTCACTGTGCCACCACCTGGTCCAGCAGAACTTTAAAATCTTAAGCATAGAACATATTTAAATGTACTTTCAAATTCAATGACTAACAAGAATTACATACAAGTACTCTCCTTAGAGTTTACCCAATGAACAGACAGACATGTTTAATTTATAGTATCTGAACGATTTGTCCAGGAGCAAATGCTTCTGAGGTAGCAATGTGAGCTCATAAAGAATTTGTTCTCTTTGAAGTTTGAAATATTTCTTTAAGAAACTCATATCATTGATGATTAACTTAACCAAGCTTTTTAAAAATAGATAACATAAAGGTAAGCTTTACCTCAAACCTGTTTAGTTTATCACAAATTCTAAGTATAAATATGCATTAAAACTTACAGATAAGCATCTGTGGATTCAAACAATTTATTTGTTCAGATAAGTAAATATATGCCTGTATAGATAACATCAATATGTCAAAAGTATTTACCCAGACTGTGCCAGCTTGTTCAGAGATTTAAAGCTGTAAAAATCCAGAAATACTATCTGATCAGTACCTAAAACTGCCTGGTAATTCCAAGGCATCTAATAAATATTGTTGTATAATTCCTGTCAGTTTTTTGCAGAAGAAACTGAACCTAGTTTGAGTAAAATTTAAGTAGTTTCAAGAAGTTGTTTTAAAAATTAAAAATATAAAAGTCAAATGATTAAACACCACTGTCACCATATCTAAAATAGTGAATTTGCTATTCATTTTCCCATTCTGTGGACATTGGTCCCTAACATGCTTTTATGATACAGGAAAAAAGAGGTAGAGTCACATGAATTCATGTGTCTATGATAAGCAAATATATATTTTATGAACACATAGATACCAAACACTTCATATGTAACCAGCTAAGCACTGCAGAATTATTTAATTAATTCAAACCATTCCTAATATTAATCTTTCTTAAAATGTTTAGATGAAATGCAAGTAATAGATTAATTTTTACTGAAAATCAATATTTAATATATATGAAGAGCCTGACCAGGCAGTGGCACAGTGGATACAGCATCAGACTGGAACGTGGAGGACCCAGGTTCGAAACCCTGAGGTTGCCAGCTGTTTATGTCTGTCTGTTCATTGGGAAAACTCTAAGGAGAGCACTTGTATATAATTCTTGTTAGTCATTGAATTTAAAAGTGCATTTAAATATGTTCTATGCTTAAGATTTTAAAGTTCTGCCTGACCAGGTGGTGGCGCAGTGGATAGAGTGTCTGGGATACGGAGGACCCAAGGTCTTCGGCTTGAGTGCGGGCTCATCTGGTTTGAGCAAGGCTCACCAACTTGAGCCCAAGGTCGCTGGCTTGAGCAAGGGGTCACTCGGTCTGCTGTAGCCCACCGGTCAAGGCACATATGAGAAAGCAACCAATGAACAACTAAGGTGCCACAACAAAAGTTGATGCTTCTCATCTCGCTCCCTTCCAGTCTGTCTCTCCCTCTCTTTGTCTCTTTCTGTCTCTGTCACACACACACACACACACACACACACACACACACACCAAAAAATATATATAAAGATTTTTATATAATTTACAAAGATTATTTCCTGGCCCTGGCCGGTTGGCTCAGTGGTAGAGCGTCGGCCTGGCGTGCAGGAGTCCTGGGTTCGATTCCCGGCCAGGGCACATAGGAGAACTGCCCATCTGCTTCTCCACCCCTCTCCCTCTCCTTCTTCTCTGTCTCTCTCTTCCCCTCCTGCAGCCAAGGCCATTGAAGCAAGGTTGGCCTGGGTGCTGAGGATGGCTCTATGGCCTCTGCCTCAGGTGCTAGAATGGCTCTGGTTGCAACAGAGTGACACCCCAGATGGGCAGAGCATCGCCCCCTGGTGGGCCTGCTGGGTGGATCCCAGTTGGGTGCGTGTGGGAGTCTGTCTGACTGACTCCCTGTTTCCAGCCTCAGAAAAATTAAAAAAATAAAATAAAAAGATTATTTTCCTACAATTTAAAGAACTTGAAGTTTGGGAAATGGTCAACATCAGTTATTAATCAATAAATGTTTAATAAATATGTATAGGACATCAAACTTTAAAGTGATCCACTCCAAAAAAAATTACCAGGTAACATGTTAAATAACCTGGGGCAAATATTTCACTATTGCCTTTTGAAAGAAAGATTTTCATCCCAAATTATGCCAGGAAAAGTTACTGTTCTAATTGTTCTAACTTCTCCGTTGTATTTCTGATCTCAGTATTATAAGAGAATAACTCTACTTCTGGGAAACAAGATGTCTGCAGGATGCAACCTTCTTTAAATGCGACCTTTGACAAATGATATCGGCCTTTCAATGGCATCTTCTTGTTCATATTTAGTCTATGTATATACTTTTTAAATTCCTTAATTTTACTCTTTTCCTTCATATCAAAAAGAACAAGGACACAAAAGTCTAGAGTCAACTTCAGAGCTTCCAATGCATGCATTTTAAATTTGCAACTTTTTTTCAATAACTAATGACTTGAAGTCATTATTAGCTCACCTAGAGTATTGCCTGTTTTGAACAGTTATGTTTAATCTTCCATTAGAGAGACAATCAGCCTTGGCCTTCAGACATGTTTATAATTTAAGTCAGCAGTGATGTTTCATGGGCTTGGGGGATGAGCTATTCTTTTCTTTTCTAATAAGAACAGTGACATAACCACAGTGTGACTCACAGAAGTCACCCCTGAAGCCTTAACTGTACCAGCTACCACAAAAATACCAGCAAAGAGCCTCAAAAGGGCCTGTCAAGAGACGGTCCTCAGAAAATGGGATGTCTGAGACCCATTTCCAGGAAATGAAAGCCATTTCCAGGTTTTAGGAAGAGCCATTTCATGCCCCAGTGGTATTTCCTGAAGATTTAGGCAACTGAAGTTACTGCTGTGGGCTTTCTAAGCTATACACAGTCTACCAGTGAAGATCCGGCTGATCTTGCCTGGTGAACACTATACCACTGATTCATGCAGACTGGAGTGAGGTCCACCAATGTTTTATCTGGAATGTGACGGCTCATTTACCTCTCTTTACTGCCTCATGGATGGGGGAAGACAGGTGCACCTCGAGCTGGGCCTTGGCTCCAAACTCCAGCAGCACGTTGACACACGCAGCACTGCCACTGCAGCAAGCACTGAAGAGGGGTGTGGCTCCATGAACAGTCATTCCATTGACCTGACGATGGGCAAAGACAGACCCAGAGGATTGGCTATTTCTATGTCACCATCTCCAAGTTGCATTTCCATATACCTGCCTGGAGAAATTCCCCATGCAGGTGATTGGGCAAGGGAACTTACATCACTACAGTATTGTTATTTAGGCACCAGTAGCCTATCAACTCTCATTTCTATAAATAATACCCCAAATGAGGCAAAATGGGACAAAGCTTTTTAAAATGTATTCGTGTGTATTCCAGAGCTTCTTAAGAGCCTCCTAACGTTGAGGAACAGTCCTGTGTGGTGATTAAGAATATGCATGGCCTATGGAACCATTAGCTTGGGTTTAAATCTCAACTCTCTCTTTTATTCGTTCAGAGATCTTGATTGAGATACTAACTTTCTGTGCTTATGTTTCCTTATCTGTAAAATGAGGATCAGAAAAGAATGCACCTTATAAGATTATTGAGCATATCCAGTTAAATACTTGGAACATTACCTAGTAAACATTCAATAAATATTTGCAACAATTATTTCCATTTTCCATTAACATAGAGCTGATGCTACCCTCAATCATAAATAAATATAGCACAAACCAAAAGTACTAGAGAAATAAGCTGAGTTTTAAGGTCCTAAAATCCATGCTTTCAAAAAATTTCCTCAGCAATTCTCCAAGAATTTGTCCTTCTTGCTACAAATTTCCTTTCTGTACTACTGTAATCTATAAAGATTACATATGCCAGCTGTGACTCCTAAAAAGACCATGACCAAGTGAAAGAAAATAGCCATCAACATGGTGTATACGACCATTCTCAGCACCTACTAGGGATGCAGGAGGCACTTGAGAACGAGGCATCTTTGAGGGTTAGCAATAGATTGGAAAGAATACCAGGGGAGCAAGGCATTATCCTGGGGAGGCTCTGATAGGACTGAAATGTAGGACAGGCCCTGGCCAGTGGCTCAGTGGTAGAGTGTCAGCCAAGCATATGGACATTCCAGGTTCAATTCCTGGTCAAGGCACTCAGGAAAAGTGACCATCTGCTTCTGTCCCCTTCCCTCTCCCCCTTCTCTCCCTCTTCCCTTTCCTCCCACAGCCAGTGGCTCAATTAGTTCAAGTTGGCCCTGGGCAGTGAGGACAGGTTCCTCCTCTTGGATCCCAAGCTTCGGTGACCAGGTGAAAAATATTCCTGGTTTCCCAAGCCCCAAACTTGGCATTATACAATTTGTTCTGTCTCCTCATCTAATTAATCACACCATTCTGCTAATTTTACTTCCTAAATATTTCTCAAGTCTAGGCTTACCTTTTTCCTGTTCCTATACTGATCTAAAGCATTTACTGTGTATCAAAATGATATCTTTTTGTGTTGTCATCCCTGTTAGAATTCAACTTACCCAATGAGAGGCAATTTCTTACCTTTGTTTCTAAAACATTGGCAACTACCAGATGGTTCAATAAATGTTTGCTGACCTGAACTGAGAGAGGAACTTAGAGGAAATCAAGTTAGAAGACCTCCTGGGCTGAGGAAGATAATAATACTTAGTAAAAACAAGTCAAATCAGTTCCACCAAATTAGGTTAGAAATCCCTAGAGTATATAAAACAGCCCTCCCCAACCTAGCCCTAACCATTACATGTGAGTTGATTAAGGGGGACTTAAGGAAACACTACCTAATAAAACTACACAATCACATTGGCATAAGGAAAAATCACTTTGCCCACTGAAGAATTTACTATTCAGTTGTACATGTACAAACTCAACTTCGATATAAAATGTAAAAAAAAATCTTCATTAGCACTTAAAAGCATTACAGTTCATGAAATGAAGAATGCAGCCACTGAGTTTAAAAATAAAATTAACATCCCTGGCCAGTTGGCTCAGTGGTAGAGCATCGGCTTGCCATGCAGAAGTTCCGGGTTCGATTCCCAGCCAGGGCACACAGGAGAGGCGCCCATCTGCTTCTACACCCCTCCCCCTCTCCTTCCTCTCTGTCTCTCTCTTCCCCTCCCGCAGCCAAAGCTCCATTGGAGCAAAGATGGCCCAGGCGCTGGGGATGGCTCTGTGGCCTCTGCCTCAGGTGCTGGAATGGCTCTGGACGCAACAGAGTGACGCCCCAGATGGGCAGAGCATTGCCCCCTGGTGGGCATGCCGGGTGGATCCCGGTCAGGCGCATGCGGGAGTCTGTCTGACTGTCTCCCCGTTTCCAGCTTCAGAAAAATGAAAAAAAAAAAAAAGAGTGAATCCCCTTCACTTAGCATGAGGAAATAGAGAAGCATGAAGTTCCAATTAATAGCAAGGCTTGAGGCTTCCCAGCTGGTTGTGATAGTCAGAGTGATCATCGGGAACTCCCGGTTCTCAGTTTAATGGTTTACAGCACACCATGCTCTATCTTAATGTCAAATCAAACTGAGTAATACATTTTGGCTACTGAGTAAAGGCAAAGAAGTGGGGTGTACTAAGGAAAAGCTGAACTTCTCTACGAACAGTACTTCTTAAGACATTTAAGCATGCTATAGAAACCGACATACTTATCCTATGTAGTTAAAAATAAAGAAGTGCTCAATGCACTGTGGTATCCTGGACTGAATCCTAGAAGAGAAACAGACATTAATGGGAAAACTGGTATAATCTGAATAGTCTGTAGTTTAGTTGATGGCATCGTACCAATGTTGATTTCTCATTTTTGACTCAAGTACCATGGTTAAACAGTATATAAGATGTTAACAGGCCCTGGCTGGTTGGCTCAGTGGTAGAGCGTCGGCCTGGCGTGCAAGAGTCCCGGGTTCGATTCCCGGCCAGAGCACACAGGAGAAGTGCCCATCTGCTTCTCCACCCCTCCCCCTCTCCTTCCTCTCTGTCACTCTCTTCCCCTCCCGCAGCCGAGGCTCCATTGGAGCAAAGTTGGCCCGGGCACTGAGGATGGCTCCATGGCCTCTGCCTCATGTGCTAGAATGGCTCTGGTTGCAACAGAGCAATGCCCCAGCTGGGCAGAGCATCGCCCCATGGTGGGCATGCCGGGTGGATTCCGGTCGGGCGCATGCGGGAGTCTGACTGCCTCCCCATTTCCAACTTCAGAAAAATACAAAAAAAAAAATGATGTTAACATAAAGATACTAATAAAAATATTGAAGTGGGAGTATGAGAGGGAGAAGGTGGTTGTTAGACTTTTCATCATTATGTCATTTTAATTTTTGAACTATGTAAATATATTACATATGAAAAATAATCAAATCAAATCAAACTTAAAAGGCTTAAAAATTAATAAGCAAATGATAAAATTAAGTACAAAGCCTATTTCATAATTACTAGCAGTTTTCTTTTTGCCTCTTTCTCAAGAACTAATGCAACACAGAGAAAAAAAGGCATGTGAGCACACAAACATACAGACAGACACACACACACACACACACACACACACACAGCAGTGTGCCCAGCTGTTTAAATTCAAAACAGTAAGGAAGCTAGGTTCAGTGTTAAGTAGGATGGAAAAGAGATATGACTCACATCCTCTGTACACAGATAGGTGCTAAAATAAACAAAGCAAATGAAGCACGGACGCTTTAATTCATCTCATAAATATTGACTATGCCATTAGTCACTGTTCAAGGGATCCAGTCATAAATAAAAATACACTAGTCTTAATAACTAAGACTCTAATAAATCTTCCCAAAAGAGTAAGGTTTACCCATTTGTCAGTATATCTTAATGTCTATCTACTCTTGAAATAGTGAATCCCTAGGGTAGGCAGCCTCTAAGACGGCTCCCAGTGATCCCTGATTCCTGGTGCTGGGTCATTTGTATTAATTACCCCTTGAATGTGGGTTGGCTTTACTGACTCACATCTAATGAAGAGAATATGGCACAAGTAATGGGATGTCACTTTGGAGATTAGGTTATGCTAAGACCTTCTTAGGTACCCTTGTGTGCTCTCTCTGGGGGATGCCAGCTGCCATCTCGCAATGCAGGCACAGCCCTATGGGAGGCCACGTGGCGAGGAGCTAAAGCTGAACAACCACATGAGTAAGGCTGGAAGCAGCTCCTCCCCTAGTCAAGCAATGAGAGGACTGCAGCACTGGCTGACACTTCACAGCCTGCGAAAGACGGCCGAGACTGCCTCGGACCAGCGCGGCTCCTAATAATGGTTCGGAATTAAGGAAACACACTTGTCAAAACAAAAACGATGGGACCGGGAGGACTCTTCAAAATGCCTGGCAGTATCTGAGTGCCTCATAGCCCCAGTTCACTTTATTATATAGACATATGCAAATCAAGGACCCTGATACAAAGTTGCACATCAAAGGCTAAGACAGGAACTCTCCCAGGGCAAAAACAGGATACATTACTGAAATCTGCCAACATCTGAAACAAAGAAAGAGTCAGAGGAAGGGCATGTATATTGCTTCTAGCAACCCAAGGAAGCAAGTGGAATGGGTGCAAATACTCAGCATCAAAGCCAAATATGGAGATGGAGGGAGGAGAACTTAGCCTTTTGCTAAGCCTCGAATCTATAATGGCTTTTTGCCATTAACTGTCCACAACATATCCCCCTTTTCTTTTTTATTTTTAATTTGTGTGCTGAGATTTGTACTCATCTGATTTCCTAGTTTCCCAGATTCTAATTTGGAGGCAGATTGAAAAAATATAGAACAAACACAAAATTAGTATAGTCAATGCTAACAGATACCCAAACAAACATTCTAATACATTACAGTGATTAAAGCCTTTAAGCAAAGTCTTGGCCAATACAACAAGAATCCATAAAAGAGTAGTGTCCTTAACATGTTCACCAAGGCCAAGTTGGCACCAACAACATGTCAATTTCTGCAAATGCAACCCAACCCCAGTCCAGTCCATCAAAAGCTGTCACAGGAGCAGGAGTCCAGGAAACACATCCAGGAGAAGTCCACATGGCACTGGAATTGCTGTCACACTTCTACACTCTGCAGCTAGTGTCAAAGTCCCAATGACCGCTGCTTCTTGCTGGTAATGACCCACATAGACTGAAAAAGCCATCCGCAGCACACATGAAGACGGAGCTTACATTTTCTTTAAACTGGAAAGATGAACCAAGGGGTCCTATACTGGAGCTTTACAGTCATGGGGTGGTGAGGAGAATCTTGGGATACACTAATCTGGGTGGCAAAGGTAAATTTGTAAGTTGGCAAAAAAGGGAAAAAGGAGCTCTGAATTAGGAGTAGGTCCTAGCCTAAAATATGGGTGGGGCATTGAGGCAGGAGGAATAAAGGAAAACTATATATTAAACAAAGCAGCAGAAAATAGGACTATCAACACCCACAACAGAGATCTTTGAGGGAAGAATTAGAAACCTGAATATTCAGGCAAGACATAGTTAAGTGGCCCTTGTGTAAATGAGATCAGTTTACCTGCTTCTTGGAAGAAATACCCCAGGCTCGTCCACAGTGTTGTAGATGGGGCCGATGGCCCTGGGCACCTTCAGCCTTCAGTGGCAAATACCAGCATTCTGGGCAAGGTTAGGCCACAGGTGGCTGGAGCAGGGCTGGAAGAGACTGAGCCCTCCCTTAGAGGAGCGAGGGGGAAGCCTACCTTCCAGTGTCCCTTCTACCTCACAGCAGAGGCATGTAAGTCTGGCAGGCTTTGACTCAATGACCTTTCTTTCCACTATTGAAGCAGGGCCCAGATGGAGTCCTATGAGGCCCTGTTGGATTGTTGGAGCCTTTGAGGGTATATGCCAAGAGCTATTATTTCACCTGATCTTTTTTGGGCTTTTTCTGCCTCTAGGTATCTTAAAAGCCATGCTCAGAAGATCTCGCTGAGGGGTTTGAGGATCCCCATCTGCCTATATAAATCTTTTCCATATATCTGGAGCTATTAGAAAAAGACAAAACAGGGCCCTGGCAGGTTGGCTCAGCGGTAGAGCGTCGCCCTGGCATGCGGGGGACCCGGGTTTGATTCCTGGCCAGGGCACATGGGAGAGGCGCCCATTTGCTTCTCCACCCCTCCTCCTTCCTCTCTGTCTCTCTCTTCCCCTCCCGCAGCCAAGGCTCCATTGGAGCAGGGATGGCCTGGGCGCTGGGGATGGCTCCTTGGCCGCTGCCCCAGGCGCTGGAGTGGCTCTGGTCATGACAGAGCGATGCCCCGAGGGGCAGAGCATCGCCCCCTGGTGGGCAGAGTGTCGCCCCTGGTGGGCGTGCCGGGTGGATCCCGGTCGGGCGCATGCGGGAGTCTGTCTGACTGTCTCTCCCCGTTTCCAGCTTCAGAAAATTAAAAAAGAAAAAAGAAAAAGACAAAACAGTGTTATTAGCTGCATCAGATAAAAGAGGGTAGAATTTTGCAGGAGAAAAATATTTGGCATCTCCTGTTCATCAGCATTCAAAAGAAATTTTTTAAAGATAAGGTAGATTTGCAGGAATTCCAGGATATGACTCCCCCTTTTATATTTTTTTAAATTGACCTTAAATATTTGCTGGATACACTTTAATAACACCTTGACTTTATAGATTTTAAGAAATACCCATAATTCATAAGATTTGACAAAATACAGTAAATGCTTTTGCTACATATTCAGGAGCATTGTCAGCTTTAATCACATCAAGAAGTCCAATAATAGAAAATACATACAGACAATGAGCTATCCCATGCATAGCAGGCTCTCCTGTCCTAGCAGAGGCTACCATAAATCCAGAATAAGTATCCACTGTAACATGGACAATGGAATGTTTGCCAAATGAAGGTGTATGAGTAACCTCCATTTGCCAAAGTTAATAGGTAGGAGTCCTTGAGGGTTAACTCCAAATGAAGAGTCAGATTGTAGTATAGGACACCTTGGACAGGATTTTCCAAACTGCTGTGCTGCTTCCCAAGAAAGTTGAAACTATTTATGTAGGGCTGCAGCGTTCTGGTGATGAATAGTATGAGACTGAATTGCTTGATCTGTCATGGTTGCTCCAATAATTTTCTTTTGGGTAGCTTGATCAACAAGGGCATTCCCATGTGCTAAAAGCACCAGGAAGTGTAGAGTGAGCTCAAGTATGTCCTATAAAACATGGAGCTTTATGTTGACGTACAAGTTTTTGAAGACGGAGAAATTGCTGAAATAGTTCATCAGCAGTTGTCCCTAAGATAGCAGTCTCTATTGTGGAAACAACCATAAGTAACTAGTGAGAATCAATTCGGCCTGTAAAATTTGCAAAAGCAATTTGTCATTTAGTGGAAGTTTCCCAGAGTCATTGTTGTTGATCCTTTGAAAAAAGAAACAACAATAATTTTGAGGCTCAAAACCTATAAGCTGTAAGGGTCGCCTATACCCCTTGATAATCAAGGAGGTGACAAGATCAAAATATGGAGAGCAGCTAAATGAATCCTTTCAATAGGATGTGAAGCTTACCACAATAGTCCCATTGGAATGTAACTTGAGGGACAAATTAGTAAGGCAATTGATTCTTCAGGATTTATGCATTTTAGTTGTGCTTGCTGCAAGGCTTTTTCTACAAGCTTTAAAGCTTGTTATCCCACAGGTGTAAGTAGCTGAGGAGAAGCTGGTTCAGCTGAGCCTCTAAGAATATCAAAAACCGGCTTCAGTTCTCCAGTAGTTAATTTCAAGGAAGGTCTAAGCCAATTAATGTCTCCTAACAGTTACTGGAAATTGTTTAAAGTTGAAAATGATCTGTCCTGATTTCTATTTTTGTGGGAGAATTTGTTGTCCCTCAATAATTTGGCCTAAATAAGAAAAAGGTAAAGATTGCTGTACCTTTTCAGGAGCTATATAAAGTCCTGATTCTTTCAGAGAATATTCTAGTTGTTGCAAAATGGTCAACACAGTGTCTTTATCTGGATGAGCAATAAGAATATCATCCATATAATGAATTATGTATGCTCTAGAGTGCTGCCTTCGTACTGGAGAGATAGATGGCTTCAGCAACATATCTTTGGCACAAGGTAGGGCTATTAGCCATATCTTGAGGCAAAACTCTCCACTGGTATTGCTCCATGGGATCCTGGAAATTAAGTGAAGGAACACTGAATGCAAAACGCTTGCAATCATGAGGGCTTAAAGGAATAGTAAAAAAGCAATCCTTCAGGTCAATAATTACAAGGTGAATATTCCATGGAATGGCATGGAATATTCCATGCCATTCCTTCCTAGGTGAAGGAAGTCCTAGCTGGAGAGGACCCTTAATTTCCATAGTCTTATTTATTGCTCTCAAATCTTGTCATAGCCTCCAGTTTCCTGATTTCTTTTTAATGACAAATATAGGCATATTCCATGGACTATTAGATGGTTTAATGTGTCCAAGCTGTAGCTGTTCCTGTTCCAATTGAGCAGCTGCCCTAAGTTTCTCCTGAGAAAGGGGCTATTGGTCTACCCATACAGGATTATCTGATTTCCAAGTAATTGGGTCTGCACAATGCATTATTGGGGAAGCTGGAGCTACCAAGGCCCCTATGCTAAATTTTGATATCCTAATACATGCCTTCTAGTATTGAGTGTTGCTTCTATGGGGGTGAGAATTCCCCACTGTTCTTTTCCTAGACCCTTAGTGGGGAAAAATCCCCGATCAAGCATTTGAGTGCTAACTAAACTATTAGAACTAACAAGCAGTGCTCCCGTATTTTTCAAAACATCTCTACCCCACAAATTAACTGGCAATCCAGGGAGCACATAAAGCTGAAAAAATCCAGAATAACCTTCTTTATCTTCCCATTGTAAAAAACTAGAACTTTGGAGGAGGTCCAAGATGGCAGCAGAGTAGGCAGACGCACAGACGCCTAGATCTCAACACCAAACTGGAATACAAATCAATTTAGGAAAAATCAGCATGAAAAACCAACACTGAACTGCAAGAACAGCTCTCAAAAACCAAGGAGTAAAGAGGAAGTCACAATAATCCTGGTAAGGAGTGCCTGAATCTCCTCTGCTTACAGGAATGGAAGGGGGGTGGTGGTGTGAGGCTGAGAGCCCAGAGAGGATTTCACAGAGGAAAAAGAGCAGAAACTACTGCTCACAGCCACTTACCTGGCAACCAGGGAGCAAGGTGGGTTGAAAAGACCAGCTTATCTCCCAAGTGGAAAGGACAGGGAGAGGGACAGACTGTGAGGGGCTAAGGTATGCAAGAAATGAAATAAAAAAGCTGACTCATTCGTGCTGGAGGCGGCCATAGCTGGGGGAGGGACTGAACCTTTCACAAAACAGAGCTGAAGTGCTTCTGGATCAGAGATCTCCGGACATCTATCCAGCTCCAATCAGCGCAACAAGACACAGCTGAAAACAAGAAGTGGGGAGGAGGGGCAGTAACTCAGGTCTCCATGGAGATCTGAGATATACCTCCCCCTACTGAAGCTGAGAAAAAACCCTGCCCCCAGTGAGATTAGTTGGTGGAAGAGACCTTCAGCGTCTCAGGTTACACCCACAGCATTCCTGCTTACAGTTTCAAGGAAGCCCCCTGCTGAGATCAGTTAACAAGACTATCACCTGTTAAGAAAACAAACAAATCAAGACTTCAAAGCTGCCCAAATCCGAAAGTGGATTACAAATAATAGCTGATACCAACCCAAGAAGACCTAGAAATAACACAACTGAAAACTGGAGGCAGACAACACCAAGCCTAGACTCAACCAACTCTACAAATAAAACAAACAAAAAAAGAAGATGAGAAGACAAAGGAGTGCAATCCAAATGAAACCACAAGAGACACCTTCGAGAGATGAACTGAGTGATATGGAAATAATCAAACTTCCAGATGCGGAGTTCAAAATAATGATTGTAAGGATGCTTAGGGATCTTAGAACAACAATGGAGGGGCAGTTTGAAAACCTAAATAAAGAAATAGCAAGTATAAAAAAGAATCAGTTGGAGACAACAAATACAATATCAGAAATAAAGACCACAATGGAAGGAATTAAAAACAGGATAGATAGAGCAGAGGATTGAATCAGCGAGTTAGAGGACAACTGGAATGAAGGCATGAAAGCAGAGAAGAAAAGAGAAAAAAGACACAAAAAGTCAGAGGAAACTCTTAGAGAGCTCTGTGACAACATGAAGAGAAATAACATCCGCATCATAGGGGTTCCTGAAGAAGAAGAAAAAGAACAAGGGATAGAGACTTTGTTCAATCATGTCATAGCTGAAAACTTCCCTAAATTAGTGCAAGAGAAACTCTCACAAATCCAAGAAGCGCAGAGGACTCCATTAAAGAGAAACCCAAAGAAACCTACACCAAGACACATCATAATTAAAATACCAAAGCTAAGCGATAAAGAGAAAATATTAAAAGCTGCAAGAGAAAAAAATGTTATCACCTACAAAGGAGCCCCCATAAGGATGACATCTGACTTCTCAACAGAAACACTTGAGGCCAGAAGGGAATGGCAAGAAATATTCAAAGTAATGCAGAACAAGAACCTACAACCCAGACTACTTTATCCAGCAAGGCTATCGTTTAAAATCGAAGGAGAAATAAAAAGCTTCCCAGACAAAAAACAACTCAAGGAATTCATTACAACCAAACCAATGCTGCAGGAAATATTAAGGGGCCTGGTGTAAACAGATTAAAGTGGGAAAAGAATACAGAAAAAAAAAAAAAGGAATACACCTTTAAAGAAGAAAATGGCAATAAACAACTACATATCAATAATAACCTTAAATGTAAATGGATTAAATGATCCAATCAAAAGACATAGGGTAGCTGCGTGGATAAGAAAACAGGACCCATACATATGTTGTCTACAAGAGACACACCTTAGAACAAAAGACACACATAGATTGAAGGTAAAAGGATGGAAAAAAACATTTCATGCAAACGGAAATGAAAAAAAAGCTGGGGTAGCAATACTTATATCAGACAAATTGGACTTTAAAACAAAGGATATAGTAAGAGATAAAGAAGGCCACTACATAATGATAAAGGGAGTAATCCAACAGGAAGATATAACTATTATAAATATCTATGCACCTAATATAGGAGCACCCAAGTATATAAAACAGATTTTGATGGATTTAAAGGGCGAGATCAACAGCAATACTATAATAGTAGGGGATTTCAATACCCCACTAACATCACTAGATAGATCCTCAAGAAAGAAAATTAACAAAGAAACAGCAGACTTATTGGAAACACTAGATCAACTCGATTTAATAGATATCTTCAGAACCTTTCACCCTAAAGCAGCAGAATATACATTCTTTTCAAGTGCTCATGGTACATTCTCTAGGATAGACCACATGCTAGGGCACAAAAGTGCTCTTAACAAATTGAAGAAGACTGAAATCATATCAAGCACTTTCTCCGATCACAACGGCATGAAACTAGAAATGAATCACAGCAGAAAAGCTCAAAAATTCTCAAACACATGGAAACTAAATAGCAGGGTGTTAAATAATGAATGGATTAAGAATGAGATCAAAGAAGAAATAAAAAAATTCCTAGAAATGAATGACAATGAGCATACAACAACTCAAAATTTATGGGACACAGCAAAAGCAGTGCTGAGAGGGAAGTTCAGGGCACTACAGGCACACTTTCAGAAGCTAGAAAAAGCTCAAATAAACAACCTAACCCTGCATCTAAAAGAATTAGAAAAAGAACAGCAAGTAAAGCCCAAATGTAGTAGAAGGAAGGAAATAATAAAGATCAGAGCAGAAATAAATGACATAGAGGCTAAAGAAACAATACAGAGGATCAATGAAACTAGGAGCTGGTTCTTTGAAAAGGTAAACAAGATTGATGAACCTTTAAATAGACTCACCAAGAAAAAGAGAGAGAGGACTCAAATAAAATTAGAAATGAGAGAGGAGAAATAACAACTGATACAACAGAAATACAAAATATTGTAAGAAAATACTATGAAGAACTGTATGCCAAAAAACTAGACAACCTAGATGACATGGACAAATTCCTTGAAACATACAATCTTCCAAAAATCAATCTGGAAGAATCAGAAAACCTAAACAGACCGATTACAACAAAGGAGATCAAAACAGTTATCAAAAAACTCCCAACAAAGAAAAGTCCAGGGCCTGATGGCTTCACAACGGAATTCTACCAAATATTCAAAGAAGAACTAACTTCTATCCTTCTCAAACTATTTCAAAAAACTCAAGAGGAAGGAAGACTTCCAAGCTCCTTTTATGAGGTGAGCATAATTCTGATTCCAAAACCAGGCAAAGACAACACAAAGGAAGAAAATTATAGGCCAATATCTCTGATGAATATAGATGCTAAAATCCTCAACAAAATATTAGCAAACCGGATCCAACAATATATGGAAAAAATCATACACCATGATCAAGTGGGATTTATTCTGGGGAGGCAAGGTTGGTACAATACTCGTAAATCAATCAATGTGATTCATCACATAAACAAAAAGAAGGAGAAGAACCACATGATAATTTCAATAGATGCAGAAAAAGCATTTGATAAAATCCAGCACCCATTCATGATCAAAACTCTCAGCAAAGTGGGAATACAGGGAACATATCTCAACATGATAAAAGCCATCTATGAGAAACCCACAGCCAACATCATACTCAATGGGAAAAAATTAAAAGCAATACCCTTAAGATCAGAAACAAGGCAGGGGTGCCCCCTTTCACCACTCTTATTTAACATAGTCCTGGAAGTCCTAGCCACAGCAATCAGACAAGAAGAAGAAATAAAAGGCATTCAAGTTGGAAAAGAAGAAGTAAAACTATCATTGTTTGCAGATGATATGATATTGTATATAGAAAACCCTAAAGTCTCAGTCAAAAAACTACTGGACCTGATAAATAAATTCAGCAAAGTGGCAGGATATAAAATCAATACTCAGAAATCAGAAGCATTTTTATACACCAACAATGAACAGTCAGAAAGAGAAATTAAGGAAACAATCCCCTTCACAATTACAACCAAAAAAATAAAGTACCTAGGAGTAAACTTAACCAAGGAGACTAAAGACTTGTACTTGGAAAATTACAAAACATTGATAAAAGAAATCAAGGAAGATACAAACAAGTGGAAGCATATACCGTGCTCATGGCTAGAAAGAATAAACATCATTAAAATGTCTATATTACCCAAAGCAATCTATAAATTCAATGCAATACCAATTAAAATACCAATGACATACTTCAAAGATATAGAACACATATTCCAAAAATTTATATGGAACCAAAGAAGGACACGAATAGCCTCAGCAATCTTAAAAAAGAAGAATAAAGTGTCAGGTATCACACTTCCTGATATCAAGTTATACTACAAGGCCATTGTACTCAAAACAGCCTGGTACCGGCATAAGAACAGGCATATAGATCAATGGAACAGAACAGAGAACCCCGAAATAAACCCACAGTTCTATGGACAACTGATATTTGACAAAGGAGGTAAGGAAATACAATGGAGTAAAGACAGCCTCTTTAACAAATGGTGTTGGGATAATTGGACAGCTACCTGCAAAAAAATGAAACTTTTTTTTTTCTTACACCACTCACAAACTTTGTTGAGGGGGTTTACTCTGCCCTATACCTTGTAATTCTGTGGCTGCTGCATGAGTGGGCCAGGAAAAAGGCCAGTGTAGCTTAGCAATAACAGATACATCAGCTCTAGTATCTAGTAGTACTTTGAATTTATGTCCTTGTATTGTTAGTTCCATTTCAGGGCATTCCTGACCTATTATTTTTAAATCCAATTGGCAAAATCAAGGAGCCAAATTAACGGTTTCCTTGGAGCCTCCTTTGCAGGATGTGGCCTGAGAAGCAGAATTAACATCCTTATACTATTCTTCTAACTGCCTGAATTAGCCATGAGACAAAGATCACCAGCTTACACCACTTACACCACTCACAAAAATAAACTCAAAATGGATAAAAGACTTGAATGTAGGCCGTGAAACCATAAGCATCTTAGAAGAAAACATAGGCAGGAAGCTCTCGGACATCTCTCGGAGCAATATATTTGCTGATTTATCTCCATGGGGAAGTGAAATAAAAGACAGGAAAAACAAATGGGACTATATCAAACTAAAAAGCTTTTGCACAGCTAAAGACAACAAGAACAGAATAAAAAGACAAACTACACAATGAGAGAACATATTTGACAATACGTCTGATAAGGGGTTAATAACCAAAGTTTATAAAGAACTTATAAAACTCAACACCAGGAAGACAAACAACCCAATCCAAAAATGGGCAAAAGAGATGAATAGACACTTCTCCAAAGAGGACATACAGATGGCCAATAGGCATATGAAAAAATGTTCAACATCACTAATCATTAGAGAAATGCAAATTAAAACCACAATGAGATATCACCTCACACCAGTCAGATGGCGCTTATCAACAAAACAACACAGAATAAGTGCTGGCAAGGATGTGGAGAAAAGGGAACCCTCCTGCACTGCTGGTGGGAATGCAGACTGGTGCAGCCACTGTGGAAAACAGTATGGAGATTCCTCAAAAAACGGAAAATCAAACTGCCTTTTGACCCAGCTATCCCACTTTTAGGAATTTACCCCAAGGACACCATAGAACGGCTCGAAAAGGAGAAATGCACCCGCATGTTTGTAGCAGCATTGTTCACAATAGCGAAGATCTGGAAACAGCCCAAGTGTCCGTCAGAGGACGAATGGATTAAAAAGCTTTGGTACATATATACTATGGAATACTACTCAGCCATAAGAAATGATGACATCGGATCATTTACAATAACATGGATGGACCTTGACAACATTATACGGAGTGAAATAAGTAAGTCAGAAAAAAAACTAAGATGAGTCCATACATAGAAGGGACATAAAAATGAGACTCAGAGACATGAACAAGAATGTGATGGCAACAGGGGCGGGGGGTTGGGGGAGGGGGGATGGGGTGAAGAAGGAGAGAGGGGGTGGAGGAGGGGAGGGGCACAAAGAAAACCAGACAGAAGGTGACAGAAGACAACTTAACTTTGCAGGAGGGGTATACAGCACAACCAAATGTCAAAATAATCTAGAGATATTTTCTCTCAACATATGTACCCTGATTTATCAATGTCACTGCATTAAATTTAATAATAAAAAAAATGCTAAAAAAAATTAGAACTTTGTTGAGGGGGTTTACTCTGCCCTATACCTTGTAATTCTGTGGCTGCTGCATGAGTGGGCCAGGGAAAAGGCCAGTGTAGCTTAGCAATAACAGATACATCAGCTCTAGTATCTAATAGTGCTTTGAATTTATGTCCTTGTATTGTTAGTTCCATTTCAGGGTATTCCTGACCTATTATTTTTAAATCCAATTGGCAAAATCAGAGGAGCCAAATTACCGGTTTCCTTGGAGCCTCCTTTGCAGGATGTGGCCTGAGAAGCAGAATTAACATCCTTATACTATTCTTCTAACTGCCTGAATTAGCCGTGAGACAAATTCTTGAAATGACTTATTAGGGCCCTGCTTAATTTTGTTCAATTCCTTTGTTTTTCCTGAGTATAACCTTACACATAAACAAGACAATTATTGCACAAAAAACACAAGTATAACATATAACTTTGATTAATCCTAATACTTAAATTGCCTATTTGGCTCCTGACTCTGAACACACCTCACAAAGCACTAACCAAATCAGTAAGTCTTAAGGATCCACATTCTATTCTATTTAAATTTAAATGAGCACTCCTTACAAGTTCTAAAAACATTTTATTTTTTCTAAATATTAGAGCCAGCATTTTTGCATGCAAAAAAAACGCTTAACTCAGGCCTTAAAAACAGACACATTTTGACAACATTAAACAAAAACTAAACAGAAACAAGAATTAGACAAACCAGAGAGAAACCCAGGATTTCAGAGCACATCCAGATTAGAAAGATGCCTGCCTGATATTAGTCAGGGCATTTTCTGTCAGAGGGACTGAAGGATGTGACTAAACAAAATCTCCCCCCAAAAATTTGCTTTCAGCAGCTGCTGGAATATTTTCTATAGTCAGATCCAACACAGGTCCCTGCCTCAATTTCCAGGCAAAGAATAAGAAAGAAACAAAATGATAGCTCAGAAGATTGTAGTTAAAACATTAAAGAAAATCAGACCATGACAGGAAAAGCTGTAACTTTCCTAATACCTGTGTCTCTTATCCATTCTCATATTCTATAGTTGCTGTAACCGGCAGCTCAGGTTGACTATGCTGAGATTTCTCCCCTACCTCAACAGCCCCTTCATGAAAGTCCAACTTCCACAGCAAATAATCACCCCCGGAGAGACAAGCACAAGCAATCACCTTCCAGTCATTTGGGGGAAGAGTTTTTGCACTAATTTCTGATAAACCAAGTGAAAAAGGGGCAGTAGACCCATACTAAACACAAGCAAGTTGAAGCTCTTTCAGAGTAAAAGGTACAGGTTCATGTTCTTGCACTAGTCTCCCTGTACCATCCTGTCTTTCCACAATAGGAAAACAGGTAAAGCCATCATCTATTGTTTCCCCTACATTTCGAGCCTGGTCTATAGATTGTTGGAGAGGGGATTTCCCAGATTTTGAGGTATAGACTCCGCAATCAGCCCGATAAGGGAACAGAGGAGCAGAGGGTTGAATGTAGGAAGAAGCTGAGGACAGCAGAGGCCCCGCGGCTAAGGCAGCCATAGCCACGGAGTTTTCATCCCCCGAGTCATCCTCAGACTCCACGTTATCCTCATATTCACATCCCTCTGTTTCCAGCTCACCCTGATACTCTTCAGACAACGATTTGTCTTCATACGGAAACATTTCTACATAAAGGTCCCTTATTTTTTACCCTATCTGTCCCATAATCTTTTACTCCCAACTACACTTTCCCCAAAAACTTTCTTTACTCACTGTGCGCACTTCACTTTGGGGAGTTCCATCACCTTCCTTCAGTTTTAGTTTCCTCGTACTCATACTCAATTCTTCTGTTCGGGCGCCACTTGCCGCGGACCAGCGCGGCTCCTAATAACGGTGCAGAATTAGGAAACTCACTTTGTCAAAACAAAAACGATGGGACTGGGAGGACTCTTCAAAATGCCTGGCAGTATCTGAGTGCCTCATAGCCCCAGTTCACTTTATTATATAGACATATGCAAATCAAGGACCCTGATACAAAGTTGCACATCAAAGGCTAAGACAGGAACTCTCCCAAGGCAAAAACAGGATACATTACTGAAATCTGCCAACATCTGAAACAAAGAAAGAGTCAGAGGAAGGGCATGTATATTGCTTCCAGCAACTTAAGGAAGCAAGTGGAGTGGGTGCAAATACTCAGCATCATAGCCAAATATGGAGACGGAGGGGGGAAAACTTAGCCTTTTGCTAAGCCTCGAATCTAAAATGGCTTTTTGCCATTTATGGTTCACAACAAGAGACTGAGCCAGAACCACCCCGCTAAGATGCTTTCTGGCCAACAGAGACTGAGAATCTAGTTTGTTGTTTGTTTTCAGTCCCTGTGTTTTGAGACAACTTGGAACATAGTAATAGCTGACTAATGCAACTTGGGGGATGCTTTTTCTAAGGCACTCTGGGAGACTATCAAGTGAGTTAGTGCAAAATAAATTTGAAAGCATTCCGCATCAGCCTCATATGGAAACTTCCATGAGGTAGAGGAAGGCCCAGAAGGGGAAAGATGAAAATAGGCAGAAAATGAACCAGTTTCCCAAGAAAAGAGAGGCAACAGGAATAATGGTGAGCTGTAATAGGATACACACACCTGGAATGACCATGCTGGGACCCGACAAGTAAGACCTCTGCTATGGGGAAAGCTAATAAAGAAGGTGTGTGCTTAGAACATAAGCACAAAGGATCGAGTCTTCAGTTTCCTCACCTGTGCAATTAAAGTTTTAAGAGCCAGTAAGCGTCCCTGGGCTGCAGCTTTATGAAGTGGGGATCGATCAGCCCAGCAGTCTGAAAAACATCAAGCGTAGAGTCAAGGCCTGCAGTCCTGTTCCTGCAGCTCAGTCATGCTGCCCACCCATTAGGAGAGGAGGTTTGGGGGGAAGGGGAGGGGAGATGTACCAAGCAGCAGGCTCTCTTGTTAGCTACTTTCAGGGTGACAAGCCACAAGAATGTACAGTCCATTAGTTTGTTGGTGGGTGCGAAGAGAGCGCACACTCTCTCTGGCTTTGGGGGGCAGTTTTAACAAACAGTAGATGTAGTCCAGTGCTTGAATCAATAGCTCTAAATAAGTAAATAAAGTTCATCTTCCCCCTGCCTCTCACCCTTGCCCTTACCCTAAAGACTTGACAGTTTGTCACACACTATGGAGATTCTAATAGGTCAGGGAGAATGGTCTTGTTCTAAATTCCTTAGGTAATTATCTGTTTCATTATTTATTTATTTATTTATTTTTTGTATTTTTTTTCTGAAGCTGGAAACAGGGAGAGACAGACAGACTCCCGCATGCGCCCGACCGGGATCTACCCGGCACGCCCACCAGGGGTGACGCTCTGCCCACCAGGGGGCGATGCTCTGCCCCTCGGGGGCGTCGCTCTGCCACGACCAGAGCCACTGTAGCACGTGGGGCAGAGGCCAAGGAGCCATCCCAGCACCTGGGCCATCTTTGCTCCAATGGAGCCTTGGCTGCGGGAGGAGAAGAGAGAGACAGAGAGGAAGGAGGGGGCGTGGAGAAGCAAATGGGCACTTCTCCTATGTGCCCTGGCCGGAAATCGAACCCGGGTCCCCCGCATGCCAGGCCGACGCTCTACCGCTGAGCCAACCGGCCAGGGCCATCTGTTTCATTTTTAAAATGAAGCCTATTTTCATAATGCAGAATGTCCTTTTTTCAGATGACATAATTCTTCAAGTTTTTCCCTAAAGAGCTTTGTTAGGGACAGTTGACTGTGATGGCTAAGCATGGGGCCAGTGGAGCCACACTGCCTGGGTTCAAGTCCTACCTTGACCACTTTTTCTGCCAGAATGGGCAAGTTACTAAAATTATTTCAACCTCAATTTCTTTTTTCTTTTTCTTTATTAATTTAGAGGTGGGGAGGCAGAGAGGCAGGGAGGCAAAGAGAAAGACTCCTGAATTCATCTTGACTGGGATCCAGCAAGCAAGCCAACTAGAGGGCGATGCTCTGCCCATCTGGGGCCCTTGCTCAGAATGGAGCTATTATATTTCAGCTCCATTAGCTGAAATAGAATAGACAGAGGCTATAAAGCAGGGGTCCCCAAACTTTTTACACAGGGAGCCAGTTCACTGTCCCTCAGACTGTTGGAGGGCCGGACTATAAAAAAAACTATGAACAAATCCCTATGCACAGTGCACATATCTTATTTTAAAGTAAAAAAACAAAATGGGAACAAATACAATATTTAAAGAACAAGTAAATTTAAATCAACAAACTGACCAGTATTTCAATGGGAACTATGGGCCTGCTTTTGGCTAATGAGATGGCCAATGTCCAGTTCCATATTTGTCACTGCTAGCTGTAACAGGTGATATGATGTGCTTCTGGAGCTTTGACGTGTGCATTCCGCATCACCAGAAGTAATACTGTACGTGAGCGATGCTGCGCTTTGCGGGGCCACCATATACAGTACTCCAGGAGCACAGGATGCCCTGCACTCCTCTCACTGACCACTAATGAAAGAGGTGCCCCTTCTGGAAGTGTGGCGGGACCGGATAAATGGCCTCAGGGGGCCGCATGTGGCCCACAGGCCATAGTTTGGGGACCCCTGCTATAGAGCCAGCTTCAGTGCCAGGGGCCAAATTGCTCAAACAATTTCAGCCATGGCTGTAGGAGGGGAAGAGAGAGAAAGAGGGAAAGAGAGAAGGGGGAAGGGTAGAGAAGCAGACGGTCCCTTCTCCTGTGTGCCCTGACTGGGAATCAAATCTGGGACTTTCACACACCAGGCCAATGCTCTACCGCTGAGCCAACCAGCCAGGGCCTGAACCTCAATTTCTTGATCTATAAAATGAGGGTATAGTAATGCAGTACTTAGCAAAAGCTTTGGTCTCTAAGTAAACCAATAGTTTACACCCATGATGGTAGGTGCTCAAGACAATTTACTAATCAGTACACATGGTAAGACAGTGCTCTTGGGAACAGACTCAGAACTGCCTTAGAAACATATTTTTCTCATAAATTTGTCAGCAAACAGGCCTAGTCAGCAAATGGTAATCATGTGTTTCAAAAGAAAACCAATTCCAGTTTTAAAAATTTGGGCATTTTTCAAATTATAACTGTGCTCTTCAAACACTAAATAGCATGTAATACTGTTTGGATTTAACACAAAGGGTCTATCTTACCAACCTTTCCAAGATAATCTGGATGGTGTTAAGACTTTAGGTTCCTAGCCCTGGCTGGTTGACTCAGTGATAGAGCATCGACCTGGCATGTGGAAGTCTTGGGTTGGATCCCTAGCTAGGGCACACAGGAGAAGCACCCATCTGCTTCTTCACCCCTCCTCCTCTCGCTTCTCTCTCTCTTTTCCTCCCTTCCTGCAGCCATGGCTTGATTACAGCGAGCTGGCCCCAGGCGCTGAGGATGGCTCATGGCGTTTGCCTCAGGTGCTATAAAAAATAGCTCCAGCCTGACCAGGCGGTGGCGCAGTGGATAGGTGTTGAACTGGGATGCAGAGGACCCAGGTTCAAAACCCAGAGGTCACCAGCTTGAGCACAGGCTCATCTGGTTTGAGCAAAGCTCACTAGCTTGAGCCCAAGGTTGCTAGTTTGAGCAAGGAGTCACTTGGTCTGCTGTAGCCCCCCAGTCACAGCACATATGAGACAGAAATCAAATGAGTAACTAAGGTGCCACAACAAAGAATTGATGCTTCTCATCTCTCTCCCTTCCGGTCGGTCTGTCCCTACCTGTCCCTCTGTCTCTCTCTGTCTCTGTCACAAAAATAAAATAAAAATAGCTCCAGTGCAATGAAGTAAGGGCCCCAGATGGGCAGAACATTGCCACCCTAATGGGCTTGCTAGGAGGATCCCAGTCAGGGTGCATGCAGGAGTCTGTCTCTGCCTCCTCTCCTGTCAATAAAATAAAAATAAATAATAAAAAAATAAAAGAATTCAGGTTCCCTCATACCTGCAACCTTGGCAAGAACAACCCCACCAAAGATGGAATTAATGTGGATTTGAAATAGCTTGAGGCCTCAAAGAGTCAACTTTTCCAACTGATGAGAATCATGGCTATGAACAGTCCGGGAAGCTCTCTGCTTTTTAAAAAATTAATTTTAGAGAGAAAGGGAGAGAAAGAAACATTGATTTGTTGTTCCACTTATTTATGCATTCATTGATTATTTTTGTATGTGTTCTGACTGGGATTCAAACCCACAACCTTGGTGTAGTGGGAGGATGCTCTAACCAACTGAGCTACCCAGCTGGGCAGTAAACTTTCTTCTTATGTTGAAACTCAATCTTTATCATTTCTAACCCATTGGGGTATGAATAGGGGGAAAGCTAGAATGTACTCTACGGGGTTGGATTGAAGTTGGAGTAACTAGCATAAAAATGTGAAAACCTAAACTAGGGCTCTTTGGAGAAATGGCTGATTCTAGGATTGGACCAGGAAAAATATAAGATGGGCCTCAAACACCTTGGCAGAAATTAAGCAAGTGCTCAATGAATGATGGGAAATGTCAAAAAGCCACAGAAGCTGGCTTGAAGGTGTCAGGAGCCGATCAACGACTGCTGGCTGGAAGGCCACAGCAGGAGAAGACCCACAACTGCTGGCTGACAAGGTCACAGCAGGAGAAGACCCACAACTGCTGGCTGACAAGGTCACAGCAGAAGAAGATCAAAAACTGCTGATGGACAAAGTCATTGCAGTGAAGACCAATGGCTGCGGGGTGACAAAGTCACTGCAGTGAAGACCAATGGCTGTGGGGTGACAAAGTCACCACAAAGGAAAGGCACGATACTCCCCTCTTTGACCTTTTTGAATTAATCTGGCCTTATATCCCCCCTTTTCTGGGTGTGTGCTATTATTTGTAGCACAGGGATAATAGTACCGTGCTTTCCCTGTAGATTTGTAGTAATTTCTTTGGAAATGAGACAGAAGGTGTAAGTTCCACAGAAAAGCCTGTAAGCCCCTTGAACTGGGCTCATAAACATAAGAGGCTGGCTATGATATCCCTCATAAAGGGTTAAGTTTGTAGGAGAATTTCTTCTTATTAATCATGTTAGAAAGAATAAAGTTAGAACTTAACTAGTGTATGAATATAGTAATGAATAAAGTTTAACTAGACATTAGAATCTTAGGTAAAGTGGAGTGGAGTGGCCTGTTGCGTGGCCTTGGATAGGAGTGCAGCTGGCTAGTAAAGAATGTTTTGTTAAAAGACTTGTTTTGTCACTGAAGGCAGTTGCTAGGCTTTTCTCAGTGGAACGTTCTCATGAGATTTTTGTATTTGCCAAGAATAAGGAGAGGAATGTGGTGGGATTCATAGCAGCAGTAGCAACTAATGCCTTCTGATATTGTGTTGCTGCTAGCTATCTTGCAGATGTGCTCTATGTATCTTTGGGTGAAAGTTACTCTTGATACTATGTCAGTTTCTTAAATAGCAAACCTTTTTTAGTCTCGTGGGAAAAGAATTAGGACACTGCATGAACTCAAGGCTATTTGCCTGAGCAAGCGGTGGTCCTTTTGCTAGCCCTTGATGATTTCGTCTGCTATCTCTTTCTGCGCCCTCGACTCACAACAGTAAAATGGAGTTATTAATTAGTACTAATCTTTTAGAAGTTTGTACCAATATTGTTATTACTATTCAAGTTATTGTATAACTGTACTTTGAATAACTTACCACCTGATTTGTAGTTTATAGATATGAATTAACTGTTATCTGGAAATATGTAACCACAGTGAAATTAGAACAATGATGTATTCAAAATACCATGTGATTGTAACTTAGTGTGTGTGTATAAAAAAGGAGCTGTACTAGCATTTAGTGGAGATGCCTGGCAGTAAATGCTAACCAGAGAATAAAGAATTCGGCTCTCTCACTCGATTTTCGCCGACGCCGTCTCCTCCTGTGGGACCCCTGGATCCCCCCGGGGCTGGACCCTGGCATGAAGGGGCTTCCCCTGGCCAAATATGGAACGATATAGCCATCAGGATAATGATAGTAAGAGATTAAATAATAATTTAATTCCCATTAATAAAATAGGAATCTGTAAGTCCTCAGTGATATAAATGAATATATTATATAAATTGTGACACGAGAAAGTTCTTCCTTAGAGTAGGACTCAAACTTAGAAATGTAGAAGAAATAATAGAATCTGCCTCAAATTATCTCCCCATAAAATAATTACTAGTTTAATGGGACATAAAAATGAGACTCAGAGACATGGACAAGAATGTGATGGTAACAGGGGGGTGGGGAGGGGGTGAGGAAAGAGAGGGAAGGGTGGGGCAAGGGAGGGGCACAAAGAAAACCAGATAGAAGGTGATGGAATACAATTTGACTTTGAGTGAGGGGTATGCAACATAATCAAATGTCAAAATAACCTGGAGATGTTTTCTGAGAACATATGTACCCTGATTTATCAATGTCACTGCATTAAAATTAATAAAAATAAGATAGAAAAAAGGAAGAGACTGATAAAATGGAGAAGAAAAGGAAAGATACTAAGCACTCACCACCAATAAAACTCATCAAAACACTGAAAAAATAATAATTACTAGTTTAAAGGGAACAGAGGTAACTATACAGCAAAACAAAATTGTAGATACAGCCCTGGCCGGTTGGCTCAGCGGTAGAGCGTCGGCCTAGCATGCGGAGGACCCGGGTTCAATTCCCGGCCAGGGCACACAGGAGAAGCGCCCATTTGCTTCTCCACCCCTCCCCCTCTCCTTCCTCTCTGTCTCTCTCTTCCCCTCCCGCAGCTGAGGCTCCATTGGAGCAAAGATGGCCCAGGCACTGGGGATGGCTCTGTGGCCTCTGCCTCAGGCGCTAGAGTGGCTCTGGTCGCAACATGGCAACACCCAGGATGGGCAGAGCATCGCCCCCTGGTGGGCAGAGCGTCGCCCCATGGTGGGTGTGCCGGGTGGATCTCAGTTGGGCGCATGCGGGAGTCTGTCTGACTGTCTCTCCCTGTTTCCAGCTTCAGAAAAATGGGAAAAAAAAAAATTGTAGATACGACCGAAACCAAGTTAACATCAGAAGTGATGGGAACAAATTGCCAATGTGCCATCTGATGGAATGCAACAAGCAACATCATGTACCATGAATGGGAACACAATGGAAAGAACACACCATTGGAGGACCCTGGTTCGATTCCCGGCCAGGGCACACAGGAGAAGCGCCCATTTGCTTCTCCACCCCTCCGCTGCGCTTTCTTCTCTCTCTCTTCCCCTCCCGCAGCCAAGGCTCCATTGGAGCAAAGATGGCCCAGGCGCTGGGGATGGCTCTGTGGCCTCTGCCTCAGGCGCTAGAGTGGCTCTGGTCGCAACACGGCAACACCCAGGATGGGCAGAGCATCGCCCCCTGGTGGGCAGAGCGTTGCCCCATGGTGGGCGTGCCGGGTGGATCCCGGTTGGGCGCATGCGGGAGTCTGTCTGACTGTCTCTCCCTGTTTCCAGCTTCAGAGAAATGAAAAAAAAAAAAAAAAAAGAACACACCATCGACCTATGATATTCCTGCTCAAAATGTAAAACCTGAATCTAATAGGGACACTGTGAACCAACTCAACCAGACGGACATTCTACGAAACAACTGGCCTGTAACCAGTTCAGAGGGACTGAGGAACTGTTCCAGGCTGAAGGAGGCTAACAAGACACAACACCTACAGGCAACATGTGTACCTGGATTAGAACTTTTGCTAACAAGGACATTAGGAGAGTTGGGTAAGCACGAATGAGGTCTCTGGGTGAAGAAAAGTAGGAATTCTTCATACCACTCATAACTTTTCTGTCATTTTGAAATAACTTATAAAATTAAAATGTGTGTATATATAATACAGAAATAACATCACTAGTGCTTTCATACTTCACATATGAATGTGTAATGCTTTTATTTATTTTTTTGTGACAGAGACAGAAAGAGGGACAGATAGGGACAGACAGGAAGAGAGAGGAGAAGCATCTATTCTTCATTGAGGCACCTTAGTTATTCATTGATTGCTTTCTCATATGTGCCTTAACTGGGGGGCTACAGCAGAGTGAGTGACCCCTTGCTCAAGACAGTGACCTTAGGTTCAAGCCAGCAACCTTGGGCTTCAAGCCAGCAACCTTTGGGCTTAAGCCAGTGACCATGGGGTCATGTCTATGACCCTGCACTCAAACTGGTGAGCCCACAGTCAAGCCAGCAACCTCAGGGTTTCAAACCTGGGTCCTCTGGGTACTAGTCCAATGCTCTCTATTCACTGTGCCACTATCTGGTCAGGCAGTAATGCTTTTATTAAAAAAAAAAGATACAATTGTTTGCATCTTCACTTGTTCCTGAATCAGTTAAAAGTTAATGGGTGGTATTTTTTGGACATTTATTTATAATTTGCAGAAACTGGGAATGAGATAATGTATGCATATAATCCTCAATTATTTGGCCTTGGTTTTCTTCTCATATATCTCCATGTCATTCAAAGTGAAGCCTACATCATCGTTACATGCTGCCCTCTTCCCTAACCACTTGGAAATGGATGCTGGCAGTGACATTCAAGGACAGTCTTCACCCCTGAGTGGCAACGCAGCACCCTCACCAATGTAAGAAGCAAACACACAGCTATTTGTTATTCTTTTGTTCTAACAATAGCCAGTCAACCAACGTCATCTAAAGTTACTATAAGTATTTGATTCAAAAATAAAAATAACATTTAAATAGTAAATTTGCTATTATTAACTGAGAATATCAACACAAAATAGCTTTATTATTTCTAAAACTTGCCTCCAAGTGGGCTGTGGTGCCCCTTTCCCTGGGAAGCAGGAACCATCACATCTGCATCCTATTTCTAGAAATTTTGTTACTCTTCAGTCCCATAACACCTTTGTGCACAACCCGGAGAGACCTGCCAATCCAAAGGCTGAGGAGAGGAAGTGTGAGTCCTTTCTAGCAAGTGGAAAAAAGGGCCAAACTCACCCTGGGTGTCAAGACTCCAAAGTACCCTGAGGAGGGGCACGGGCTGATTGGAAGAGGGTCGGGGGCAGGCCATGCTGGTAACACGCAGTTTCTTGCTCTCAGGAGGTAGTACAGCTGATTGTGTCTGCTTTGTGAAATTCATCCAATTGTTTGCTTAGGGTTTATGTGCTTGTCTGTATTTACATCAGGCTTGAATCTGGAGATTTTAAAAATGACCAGTCTACTGATCAGACCACTTTAAAGCTGCACTCTCTACTCCTCTGCCAACTCCTGGGCAAGGGGTGGCCCACTCTGCCACTCCAGCAGCTAGAGGCAGAAAATCAGCAATGTTCCCTCACATGTCCCCACTTTGTTCTAAGTGCTAGCTCCTCTGGTGGCTTGGGAGTGCAGAAAGGCGAGAGGGACAAGGAAGATGTCTTCCTGGTTAATTGGAAGAGGAGGTCAGTCCTACTCACTTGGCCTCAACAGAAGGGCACATTCCCTGGCCCGTTTTCTATGCATGGGCATTTGACCACTTCTCCTAGTGTCCCACATCAGTGCAGCGTACTGATGCCCCCTACTGCTACCTCTTGCTTCTGAGATCATGGCAAGCCTGTGGAGCCATCTTCCATTCCACCAAGAAAGATGGAATAGCAGGTTGTCCTGGGTTTCTCACTAACCCACCACTGCTTTCCGAACCTCTTGTCTCCTAACTAGGTAGGACAGGGAGCAGTTCAGCGTGTTGCCTAAGCGGATTTCCAATGTGAGAGTAAATACCAAGCTCCCCTCCTGCCAGATGCCCCTTATCTGAACTTACACTTTTCCTGGAGCCCCAATCTCTTGGCTTTCAAGAGAGAGGAAAGAGCCTTCCATCATGAACTGGAGGACTGCCTGGCCTGTGGTGGTGCAGTGGATAGAGCATCGACCTGGAATGCTGAGGAGGCTGGTTCAAAACTCCGGGCTTGCCTGGTCAGGGCACATAAAAGAAGGAACTATGAGTTCATGCTTCCCGCTCCTGCCCCCTCCCTCTCTCTCTCTCTCTCTCTCTCTAAAAATAAAACCGTTTAAAAAAAAAGAACTCGAATAACTCCAAATGTATGACAATCCTCTTGCCCCATATGGAGATCTCACTTCTAATAAGTGGGAAAAATAGGACTGAAATCCAAGGTTTGAGACTTCAGAACACATCCTGTCCTGGTTTTAAGAAGCACTTGTGTTTAAATCCTGCCTGTCCTCATGGTGGGCTGACTTGTCTGGAGTGCTTTGCTAACATCCACCTTCTCTCTATAGATAATGGGCATTAAACCATTTGTATTGCCTTAAATGTAGAAATCATTTTTGTTTCCCAACTGGTAACAAAACCACTCTTAAGGAAGTCACCTTTCCAATCCCATTATTTTCCAGCTCTTGCTCGGGACCTTGAAGAGTTTTCACTCACAACTCTTTTCCAGAAAACTGACAAGGTGGGCTTTCCTGTTCTTCTCCTCTTATTCCCAATACATAGCCTCTCACTCTTATCGTTCTCATTTTGCACATTAGAGCTAATTGTGAGAAATTAAAGATAAAAGTAATTTTGGCAGCTAGGGAGCTTTTCCACTCCTTTTAGGAAATATGCAGCCAAGCTTTCCAAATAAATGAATGCTGAATTAGGAGTCAAGTCACTCTCTTCTAAGGCAGTCTATTTTTAATTATTTAGCAGAATGCCTGTGTCACAGGGCTGCAAACCCCTTATCAGGATCATTTACTCTACAAATATGTTTACTTGTTCCTGACGAGAAGTGTACGGAAAATGTTCAAGTACTTTTTCATCCTCCCCTTGACTTTTTCTCAGAATAGGATTTATATCTCTACTTCTCAGACTCTGAATAACAATTTCATGAAAACTTTGAAAACCACAGATTTCAATAACAAAATTGGTTCAGATGGAAATTTGGTTCAGATGGAGTTTAAGTATTCAAGATAAAAATCAATTATTTTTTAAAGTTTTTGCAATTGCTTGGGCCAGATAGCTCAGTTGGTTAGAACATCGTCGCAAAGCTCAGAGATTGCCAGTTCAATCCCTGGTCAGGGCACATACAGTAACAGATTGATGTTCCTGTCTCTCTCTTTCCCCCTTTCTCTCTCTCTCAAATCAATAAAATAAACATTTTAAAAATATTTTAAAGTTTTTGCAATTTTTATCCTAATTCCAACAAGTACTTGAGATTACTGGTTTGTTACTTTTTAAAAACCAGCCACCTAGTTATAATCTCTAGTGCATATGGAACAATCTTTATTCTCTTTACTCAAGTTTTAAAATCATATGAAGCAATCTCTTCTCCTGCAGCATTTATCAAAGGAAAGAAAATTCAAAAGGAACTTTGAACCAAAACCTAGGCAAGGATCTAGAGGAATTAATGATACTTTAAAGTAACACAAAGGTAATTATAAAAAAAGATAATTGAGTTGAAATGCACACTCTCTAGAACACTCAGCTCTGGTCAGGAATGAACCATGGTCAATGAACATCTTTTTGTGGTGTGTTAGAAAGAAGGTTCCTCTGAACCCACCAGGAACAGGAGAGCTGAGTCAATGACAAGTGGGGCAGCAGAGTCCCTACTGAGGACTGGCTGCCCCAACTAGGGAAAGCCAGCAGGCATCTGTGACATATAACCACTCAGAGGATGGTCAGGCCAAAGCTGAGGAAACAATCAGCACAACTAAACAAGAGTAGAAGGCTCGGTAGAGGACTGGGCAAGAATGCACCTAAAACAGAAAAATCCTGTCCAAATGGGAAAAACAGGAAGAAAGGAGTCAGACTGATGAGTTAGGCAGAGGCGTGCCCATCAAATCAAGGTCAGCCCTTTGTATTTAGAACAAGGACAACTAATTTTAAGTGTAGCACTTAGAATAGAATCAACCTTTCAGACTTAGCTCAAAACATCCCTTTAAAAGGGGGGCTGCAGCCTGACCAGGCAGTGGTGCAGTGGACAGAGTGTTGGCCTGGGACACTGAGGACCCAGGTTCGAAACTCTGAGGTCGCCAGCTTGAATGCAAGGTTGCTGGCTTGAGCGTGGAGTTGCCGACTTGATCATGGGATCATAGACATGACCCCATGGTTGCTGGCTTGAGCCCAAAGGTCACTGGCTTGACCAAGGGGTCACTGGCTTGGCTGGAACCCCCAGGTCAAGGCATGTATGGGAAACTAATCAATGGGCACCTAAAGTGCCACAGCTATGAGTTGGTGCTTCTCATCTCTTTCCCTACCTGTCTGTCTGTCCCTGTCTCTCTCATGTGCACACTAAAAAATAAAATAAAAATAAAAAGGGGGTGCAATAGTTCTACAATCTCTTATCTGCCATTGTATAAATTCTCCAAATTCTAAAAACCAAGTTTTCCCCAAGGTTGACACAAACTCTTTTCAGCAAAACATGGCCAAGACTCATTTTAAGCAACATTATTTTTATTTTGTATTTTTACTTGGTGTAAATATTTATATGTTTGCTATAAGAATATAAAAATGTTTGATTATGGGCCTTGGCTGGTTGGCTCAGTGGTAGAGCATTGACCTGGCATGTGAATGTCCTGGGTTTTATTCCCAGTCAGGGCACACAGGCGAAGCAACCATCTCCTGCAGACACTCACTACCAGATGTCCCCACAGGGACCAAATCGCCATGCTTTTCACCGCTCCCACACCCAGCTAAGAACCAGAGCCACAGCCAAGCATAAATGATAAAGAAAAATCAACTTACCCAAGTACTGATAAGTACAAGTCTATTCAATGCTGAATAGAACTTTAATTTTCAGAACATCATATTTTAAAAATCCATTCACAAGATGATATAACTTCATCTGAGCATTTCTTTTGGGAATGCAGAGGATAAAGGGGGCTTTAAAAATATTTCACAAACGTAAACACAGACCATGATTCCTTGACTTTGGCAAAAATACTTTTCAGTGTAAATGAACATATCGGCCTTGGCCGGTTGGCTCAGCAGTAGAGCATTGGCCCAGCGTGTTGAAATCCCATGTTTGATTCCCGGCCAGGGGCACACAGGAGAAGCGCCCATCTGCTTCTCCACTCCTCCCCCTTCCTTCCTCTCTGTCTCTCTCTTCTCCTCCCGCAGCCAAGGCTCCATTGGAGCCAAGTTTGCCCGGGCACTGAGGATGGCTCTGTGGCCTCTGCCTCAGGCGCTAGAATGGCTCCAATTGCAATGGAGCAACAACCCAGATGGAAAGAGTATTGCCCCTTAGTGGGCTTGTTGGGTGGATCCCGTCAGGCGAGTGCGGGAATCTGTCTGTCTGCCTCCCTGCTTCTCTTCTAACTTCAGAAAAGTACAAAAATAAAAAACAAAACATAAAAAATGTATTGTATCAACATAGGGGGCTGCTTTCTACTGCTTCCAACAAAAGAGGTGGGAGAAGCTAGGTTCCTGTAAATGAAACCAAAATTCAAATTTCTTTTAATATAACTTGTAAGATAAAGTGTAATTATATAGTTCACAAACACAATACTTAATAGATGAATCCATCTGTCTCATGCAGTAACTCGAGCACAGAGCAAAACAGGATTTGTGCGGACCAGCAAACAAAACCACATTGAATTTGCTGCTCCACGAGTAAAGAGTACTCCAGAAAGAAAAGACAGCAGAGTGATTCATCATTGGAAGGATATTTCCTGTTTTACTAAGAGACCGACAATGCGTTAAATTATACTGAAAAGATGACGAGTTGTAGAACTGTGCACCTGAAATCTATATAATTTTATGAACCAATGTCACCCCAAAAAATTCAATAATTTTTTTTTTTAAAAGAAAGCATAGGAGGGAGGGGGCAGGGGAAGCTGTTTGACTAGTAAATAAAATTTCGGTCATAAGACAAACTCAGAAAATTGTCAAAAATGTCATTTTGGTCTTTATTTTTATAGAACACGTAGCACGTTTTCATAAATCAGTTTTACATGTGCAACTTTTTGTAACATCAACGGAAATACATTTTTCATAAACTCCTCATTGCTGCAAGTTCCTTTTCAAATAAATATAAATAGCAGGATAGAACTATATGTTTCCACATATTGACCAGTGCAACACTGACAGTTACAATTAAAGTATCCGGGAAGCCTGAAAGCTAAGATTTACTCAAACAAGCAAATTTACTTCCATTTATTAAAAAAATAAATAAAAAGTTTAATTTGCATATCATATATTTTACAAGTAAGAAAAACTTTAAATCCTGCATCCATCTGAAACAAATGACAACTCAATAATGACGATTTGGAAGAAAAATTGCCCAAAACCAAAAATATAGGAAAAAATAGTATGCCTTTCAAAACCGTTGAACAAAAACAATTTTTAGTTTCTTGCTTTATCATGAATATTTGGCACTGTTCATTCCATAATTATATGTCAGTTTCTGTGCATGTAAATTCCAATAAGATTTAACGGTTTGGATCAGTCCATTTTTCTTTAATGAAAAAACTTCTAACTTCTAGATTTTAAAAATTGCACCCTTGCATTTGTGTTTTAGTATGAAACATAAACATTTTTTATAGCAGTGGCAACTGGTTAATAGGCATGGGAAGATACTTTCCAAAAAGTTTTGTAAATAGTGTCATTTAAAAAAAGCCTGTACACAATCACAATACTGCCAGAATCTGAGTGTACTCATACACACTACATTCTTTCCATGTCAGTCCTTTATCGTAAAAAACTTATTTGAAAGAGTTCAATGAGACACACCATGTGGATAATTTGGGGTTTAAAAACCCTTGGCTCTGGACAACAATTACAGTTAACAACACATTCATCCACAGTGATTTGTATTTCTAAAAGGTTCAAATTCAATTCACTATGAATAAAACATTCAGAGATAAAGACTTTTTCTGCAAACTGACAATACTCATCAGACATCAGCTAGTCCACAACTGAAGGGAGTGACTTCTCTCAAAGGTACAGGGATAGCAGCTGAGTTTGAGCTGGCACGCCTCATATATTCTGCTTGGAAAACACAAAGGTATGTACAGAGAACTCAATTAAGCACTGAAAGATATGGAGGTCTTCTCTGCACTTGTGTCAACAGTGATATCGGTCCGTAGTGATTAAAAAGCAAAAAGCATTTTCATACACAACTGGACATGAAGGATCTACCTAGAAGAATGAGTATAACAGGTTCAAAGAAGTACTTGAAGCGTCAGCAACTGTTCCCTGGCATGAAAAGCACAAGCATTTTTGGCATGTTGGATGTTTTACCACTTCACGTCCACTGCGACTACAGTGAAGTGAGCCATTTGAGTGATAAACAATGCATGCGCCATGGTCCTTCATAGAGGAAATATCCAGTTTAATACACAGAGTAGGTGCTTAAAGCTGATAACTGACAGACCTTTTTATTCAAGAAGCCTGCTCATTATATGTAACTCTTGTTGAGTGTCCTCAGTAAATGTTTAAGAATATGACTTAAATATCTTATAAAGGTGTATGGACATGACTTATAGTTCATAGTCCTATTGTACTTCCCTAAAGAAAACTTGTAAACATCTGGTGAATATCTAATGGAAGAACATTTAGAATTGGCCAAAAAAATGCCCAGAAACGGAGGACCTGGGTTCGATTCCCGGCCAGGGCACACAGGAGAAGCGCCCATTTGCTTCTCCACCCCTCCGCCACGCTTTCCTCTCTCTCTCTTCCCCTCCCGCAGCCAAGGCTCCATTGGAGCAAAGATGGCCCCGGCGATGGGGATGGCTCTGTGGCCTCTGCCTCAGGCGCTGGAGTGGCTCTGGTCGCAACATGGCGACACCCAGGATGGGCAGAGCATCGCCCCCTGGTGGGCAGAGCATCGCCCCTGGTGGGCGTGCCGGGTGGATCCCGGCCGGGCTCATGCGGGAGTCTGTCTGACTGTCTCTCCCTGTTTCCAGCTTCAGAAAAATGAAAAAAAAAAAAAAAAAAGCCCAGAAAACATTTGGCCCTTCAGCACCCAAAGCTCCCAGAACATGTGAAAACATCTCTGCTATAGGGATTTCAGTAGTCTGAAAAAATCGATACCTGAGTGACATATGCTTTCTCCTAAATGTTATGTAAGTGCAAGGAGTTTCTACACTCAGGAGTTGCATAAGTTATCTGTTCTCAGAATAAAACACTGAATGATATAGAGGTAGCACAACTTACTAATTTCCAAAAAGAAAAAAGCAAGGTTATTTTCAACAGTCTTAATAGAACTATTATAAATGTTTAAAATATTCTGATCCAGGATTTCTTCTGCCTGGATTTAGACGTCTTCATCCCTGCCCTGTTTACTGCTGTAAGGATATTGATGAGGCCAGGAAGCCTTTGGCCCTGTGACATCTATTGCAACATCAATGGTAGAATCTGGAATCATCCACCTCAGGAAGGTGAGGAAAAGAAAGTTGAATACCGCCAACAAAGCAAAAATGCAGCCGGTTACTGGGCCGCAATGAGACATGAGTCTCTCCAGTCGTTGGTCCATGGGTAACATAATGTCTCCTGCCACGCGGTTGTACACCTGGTAGGAGAGAGGATGAGAATGAGCACTCTGATCCACAATAAACACGGTCAGGAATGTTTAATAGATGTAAAGAGAAGTTGCTTACATTTTGTTGTTGTTATAGGAATTATGTGGCTAATGAAATTCATTGCAGTAATTACTGTCTTTTGATCCAACACTCATGGGGTGCTTATTTTGGACAAAACCCTGGGCTAGACACCACGTGATACAAAGATGAATATGCCACGACTCCTGTCTCCTAGATCACCATCATTGTTAATGCAACTACAAGATTCTAAAGACCTGAGAAGTTGGAACTGCCCTTAGATCACCTTGGTGGAGGCCATACATTTAATTCAGCAGAAATGGCCTTCTAAGATTCCTTGGCTCGGCTGAGAAGCTCTCCCTGCTATCTCGTAGACATCAATCACATCACATCACACTCAGACAGTGACAATCTAGTGTGCTTCTCTCTAGGTACAGAGTGGCTCTTCCTTCCATAGCCACATGAGACTGTGCTGCTGAGCACAGATGATGAGAATATACAGAAACATTTCATGGATTCCAAATAAAAGAAAATAGATGGGAGAAATCTTAGTAGATGGTAGGTCAAACACTTGCAAAGAAAACAAAGTTTATTGCTGAGAATGGTAGTAGGAGGCTTCTTTTTTAAAGTACTGCTAAGCACTAAACTCAGAAATTAAAAAAAAAATCTTTACACATACTTGTTTTGAATACATCAAATGAGTCAGCATTCATTTTTTTTAATTTTTTTTATTATTTATTCATTTTTTAGAGAGGAGAGAGAGAGAGAGAAAGAGAGACAGGGGGGAGGAGCTGGAAGCATCAACTCCCATATGTGCCATGACCAGGCAAGCCCAGGGTTTTGAAGCGGCAACCTCAGCATTTCCAGGTCGACGCTTTATCCACTGCGCCACCACAGGTCAGGCAGCATTCATTTTTTAAATTGCATTTGACAATTACTTGGCTCATTCTCATGTATCAGATCTGTAAACAGTCTCCTGCATTCAAGAAAGATAAAACACACAGTACAAGTTCTACAGGCAAATAAATGACACAGGATGTTTCCATCTAGCTCTTCTCCTCTGAGGACATTTGGAATAGCTCTGAATCACAATTATGCTGAGACAGATGAATCATAATTGTTCAATTTCCCAAAAAGCACAGTGAAACTAAGATGGAGGAGTTGAAAGGGATCAAAATGTCCTGTGGGGGACAGGTAGAAATAAAAGGGCACAACAAACTGTCCTGTGTGCCCACCTGTATTTCTAAATCAATTTATGATCTTAAGTGACAAGTAATTTACTACTGTGAAGAGAATGCTAGGTATAACAATTACAGACCAGGATTAACTTTTTTATTTTTCTTTTCTTATTTTTTGACAGAGACAGAGGGAAAGAGAGTCAGAGAGAGGGACAGATAGGGACAGGAAGGGAGAAAGAGGAGAAGCATCTAGTGTTCATTGTGATACTTAGTTGTTTATTGATTGATTTCTCATATGTGCCTTGACTGGGGGGCAACAGTAGACCGAGTGACCCATTATTCAAGCCAGCAACCTTGGGCTCAAGCCAGAGCGACCTTTGGGCTCAAGCTAGTAACCCCACACTCAAGCAGGATGATCCCGCACTCAAGCCGGCGACCTCAGGGTTTGAATCTGGGTCCTCTGTGTCCCAGGCTGACACTCTATCCACTGTACCACCACCTGGTCAGGCAACTTTTTTCTGAATGTATACTATAAATCAGTGGTTTTCAACCGTTTTTACACTTGGGGACTGGTATAAATAGAAAAATTATTTCCAGGACCACTAAAGCAGAAATCACCCTGAGCATAAACAAATTCAACTAAGATCACTGGGTCTTTAGTTTTCATACAACATCAGGGTGGTTAACTCTTTCGCAGACTGGCACGGAATTCCCGGCAGACTGGGCCATGAACAAGTGGTTGAAAAACACTACTATAAGTCACCATAGATTATAAAACTAAAAAATACAGATGTTTTACTATTAATTTAAGCAAAACTAAAAAAAAAATTGTGGTTAAAAAAAGTCCTAATTAGGCCCTGGCCGGTTGGCTCAGTGGTAGAGCGTCGGCCTGGCGTGCAGGAGTCCCAGGTTCGATTCCCGGCCGGGGCACACAGGAGAAGTGCCCATCTGCTTCTCCACTCCTCCCCCTCTCCTTCCTCCCTGTCTCTCTCTTCCCCTCCTGCAGCTGAGGCTCCATTGGAGCAAAGATGGCCTGGGCGCTGGGGATGGCTCCTTGGCCTCTACCCCAGGCGCTAGAGTGGCTCTGGTCGTGGCAGAGCGACCCCCCGGAGGGGCAGAGCATCGCCCCCTGGTGGGCAGAGCGTAGCCCCCTGGTGGGCGTGCCGGGTGGATCCCGGTCAGGCGCATGCGGGAGTCTGTCTGACTGTCTCTCCCCGTTTCCGGCTTCAGAAAAATACAGGAAAAAAAAAAATTTTTTTTAAAGTCCTAATTAGCTCCTTTAACATATGCTGACACATTGTCACCAGAGTTCTTTGCTCTGACCCAAATTTAATACCTACAGTAGCTCAGACTTCTGAGGTTTACATGACTCTGGTCAAGGAGGGTGAAGTCACAACTTAAAGCAGGGGTCCCCAAACTGCGGCCCCCTGAGGCCATTCATCCAGCCCCCGCCGCACTTCCGGAAGGGGCACCTCTTTCATTGGTGGTCAGTGAGAGGAGCATAGTTCCCACTGAAATACTGGTCAATTTGTTGATTTAAATTTACTTGTTCTTTATTTTAAATATTGTATTTGTTCTCGTTTTGTTTTTTTACTTTAAAATAAGATATGTGCAGTGTGCATAGGGATTTGTTCATAGTTTTTTTTATAGTCCGGCCCTCCATCGGTCTGAGGGACAGTGAACTGGCCCCCTGTGTAAAAAGTTTGGGGACCCCTGACTTAAAGAGTCATGGTTCTCAAGCAGAGTAGCATATCACTGAAAAAAGCTGTCTAACCAAATGTCCCTGCCAACCATTCCCCAATTCTACCTCTGCTCCTAGCTCTTAACGGGTTATATTACAATCAAGGAAGACGGGGGGGGGGGGATGGAATAAACAGCTCCTGGAAAGGTTTCCTGGGTGATTCTGACCTGTACTTCCAGCAGGTAATCAGTACTACACTCCCACTTCCAAAGGAAAATAGTAGTTATTTCATAAGGGTGGAGATACTGTAAAACCTCTAGAAGGTGAGAGTATTTCAGTCATTTCCATCAAAAGTGTTAACGCAGGCCCTGGCCGGTTGGCTCAGCGGTAGAGCGTCGGCCTGGCGTGCGGGAGACCCGGGTTCGATTCCTGGTTAGGGCACACAGGAGAAGCACCCATTTGCTTCTCCACCTCCCCCTTCCCCTCCCGCAGCCAAGGCTCCATTGGAGCAAAGATGGCCCCGGCGCTGGGGATAGCTCCTTGGCCTCTGCCCCAGGTGCTAGGGTGGCTCTGGTCGCGGCAGAGCGTCGCCCCTGGTGGGCGTGCCAGGTGGATCCCGGTCGGGCGCATGTGGGAGTTTGTCTGACTGTCTCTCCCCGTTTCCAGCTTCAGAAAAATACAAAAAAAAAAAAAAAAAAAAAGTGTTAACACAAATACCTCACGTTTCTTTTTTTTTTTTTTTTTCATTTTTCTGAAGTTGGAAATGGGGAGGCAGTCAGACAGACTCCCGCATGCGCCCGACCGGGATCCACCCAGCACGCCCACCAGGGGGCGATGCTCTGCCCACCAGAGGGTGATGCTCTGCCCATCTGGGGCGTCACTCTGTCGTGACCAGAGCCATTCTAGCGCCTGAGGCAGAGGCCACAGAGCCATCCCCAGCGCCTGGGCCAACTTTGCTCCAATGGAGCCTCACTGCAGGAGGGGAAGAGAGAGACAGAGAGGAAGGAGAGGGGGAGGGGTGGAGAAGCAGATGGGCGCCTCCCCTGTGTGCCCTGGCTGGGAATCCAACCTGGGACTCCTGCACGCCAGGCCGACGCTCTACTGCTGAGCCAACCGGCCAGGGCACATTTCAATGGAAAATGTGTATGACGATTTTTAGAGATAAGAGGTTTTCTGCACTTATATTCAAAGGAATTCATCCTGTGTCCAGGAATTTATCACGTAAACCAAATAAGAGAGCCCTACAGCCAAGAGCTGTTCAGCTCAGTCTGCTGCTCCATGTTGCTTTTTCTGGCTAGAAACTAGCTGCTCCACCGACTACAGTGAAAGCACAGAGCACCCGTCTGAACTATTATCTTCTCCTTGCTCCCAACTGACTGACCTTCTGGTCATCATTTCTACATACTAGAAAGCAGACTGTTTCCACCTAGTGTTTTATGTGGGAATAAGAGGCATGAAGCACACAAAGGAATGAGATTCAATGAAGGACAAAACTGAGCAGAATAAATGAAGTCCCTAACTTGAAAGCAGGAAGCATTCCCCACAATCATCCTTTCCCACCTAAGGGAATTAATCTGTCCTGTATCTGTCCTTTTGGAAATTCTCTCTCTATTGGTGCCTTTTATCTGTGATCATACTTCCGACATTTGTCAGGTGCATTCTGAATTCTAACTTACTATGTTCTCAATCAGCCCAAAGATGCAAAAATCCTTTTCCTGTAGAAAATCACAGCAGTTAGCAAAAAGTGACCCAAGAGTTTTAGGAAATAGCCTGAAATAGTATTTGCAAGTTACAGAGTTGCTGCAATCAGTCCAAGTAGAACCATATATTTTTCTAATAGACCTATACACTTCAGAATTAGAAACAGTCTCAAGAAAATGTCTCACAGGAGATGTTAATATTAGTTCTGCCTCTAATGGCAGTGACTTCTAAAAAATTCTGTAACTTCGTTATGCCTGTTTAATGAAAGATGTCGATTGCATTACTGCTGCTTCCAGATGTCAAATGCAATGCTTTGACAAGAAACATAAGGTCCAGCACATACCAAAAGTGCATGGTTCACTTTTTGTCATTGGGAAGAGACTTCATAAATTTAAGCAACAGAACAGAAATGGTAAACCTGTATAAGAAAGAGTCAACCAGTATGTGAAACATCAGCGATTCAGAAAGAGCCTCCAAATACCCTTTCCTCTGGTAGATGACATACTTTTTCAGTTCTCTCCGCCACATTCCTCCAGGTGTAGAAAGTCTTTACTATGTTATGGATTTGTTCTGGAGCTGGCAATGCTCCGGACTTCAGCTGGGAAATAGCTTTTTCCAATCCCTCACACAAAGATTTTACAGAAGGCTCACATAAAATAATAAGATTTTCTGGAAGTACTTCAGGAATTCCACCAACCCTGGTACTTACAACCTTAAAGACAAAAAAGAACATAAAATCCAGCACAATTCATATCTAAGGAAAATTAGCAAAACCAACTTAAAAAGTAGTACAGAATGTGTCTGAGTAGTTTTCTAATACATGTTTAGAAACCCCAACAATATAAGTCCTCAAAGCTTTTTACCTGTAAACCACAACTGGCTGCTTCCACAATTGCCATGCAGAATGCTTCAGTAAGGGAAGTGTTAAGAAAAATATGTCCTTGAACTAAGACATTTCTAACATCCTTGTGTTCTAAGGCTCCCAAAAGACGCACTCTGATTTTTGAAATGAGAGAAGAAAGAGGACAGTGAAAATCATGCTACAATATATAATTTATAAGCCAAGTGTGCTATTCATAATATTATACTTCGAATCTTACTGGTTCTAATGTTTTCCACTTCATAAGCTTAATATTGCCAAACTCTGACCTAAAAGAAACAGTCTTATTAAGCTGTTTGGTTAAAACTCTTAGAGCTAACATAGTTCTAACTTTCTTCTATCTATTTTTTATTTAGAAAATTAATTTTCAGGGTACACACTTCTAACTTTCATCCACATATCAAATGCCATCATTTCCAAAATGAGTTTGCATTTAATGAAAATATTAATATCCTTTGCTGAATAAATGTTAACATGCTATTTCTAAACAGGAGAATGTCCCTTTAAACTGTTGTTTCACAAGCACAGCCCTCACATGTTATCTAAGTTACTGAGGAACAGAAATGTCCAAATCTGTATGTGTAGCGGAACTGACATGATTGGGGCCAAGCTATTTACATCATGACTCAGTATGGCTTGAAAATCTGCACGCATTTCCAATCCAAGCAGTTGGTTTTTTGTGCGTTCCACAATGCCTCCTATCACTGTCCCATAAACTTAAGTAATAGTTGGCTCACGAAAAAACTAAAACTGTGAATTCTCCAACTAGGGTTTCCTATTTTATATGAAATATTTTAAATAGGCCTTGAATTACATTTTAAATCAAACATATGGAGGAGAAGCAGCTCACTTAATGCAGGAATGTAGCCAATACCAAGTTTAGGTAACTGATAGTCTCCTCGCCTAAGACCATATGGAATCCATCAATACCTGTCATGTAGCTGGTACTTTTCTCGTACTTCTTCCAAAATGATTCTCTTTGGTCCTTCTCCTCCAATTATGAAATTTAAATCTTCATATTTCTGACAGAGTTCAGGGATTATACCACTAAGCAAATCAGTCCCTGGAAATAGAAAATGAAGTTAAATGTTGGACATACTATTATTTAAGCTTAAAAAAAATCATCACAACTACTGAGAATTGACTCACTTTGAAAAGGATTAGCTATGCCCTCCTTAAGTAGAGACACAAATTTTCTTAAAGCTTTTGTGGGAGGGTGGGACCTTCCCCAAACTGCCAGAGGTCCCCCAAGCGTTGCCTTTCGTGAACATGTACACACTGATTCATTGTTGCCTGTCATACACCCAGTATGTATACCACTGAAATTTCATTTCCGCACAATGTCCTTTTAAATTCTTCATTTGTGTTTACATATTGCCTACTTCTGCAGAAGGTATCTGAGGTAGCTGACATTTGAGTTCAAGTATTCTACATTGCAGGGCAGCTGAGAGGAGATCTAGATCTTGTCGCAGCCTTTTAGTGAGTGAGCTCTTTGATGAGAGTTTCCCGACACAGGGTATTAAGAGACCTACGTACCTAAAGTCCAATGTCTCTTTCAGTTATAGTCCATTATCTAACTCCACGCCCTGACACGGGAAAGGACTAAGCAATAAACTGCTGTCCCCACTTTGTACCTAATGCAATTTATACAAAGGATTCGACAGTGAATACTATGCTATTAGCAAATTTAAAATAGTCCATCTAAGCCCGCTACAGCCCGCTTCCCTGAAGGAGAGTGATGAAGAGGGCAGGACCCATCAACTGCCAGATCATTACATCCCATAGAACAGCAGTTCTCAACCTGTGGGTTGCGACCCCGGCAGGGGTCGAACAACCAAAGCACAGGGGTCGCCTACCGCTGCCATAGAACAAAAGGATTCATCTTTGTTTTTTTCTCAAATGAAACACAACCGCAGGTGATGTGGAGCAGTAAAACAAATCATGCTCTACTAGTCTGAAAGTGTCTAGCCAAAGTGATAGGTATGGTGACAATATTTGAGAAGTTAACTCAACAGTCACAAATTGTGCCAAGTAAAAATGCAAAACCTGTTTTACCAATTTAAATGCTTACACAGACACACACACACACACCAGAATCACACTGTTAACTCCCCAAATACAGGCAGACTCATTATGTTAAAAAAAAGATGGTGGGAGATAGATATAGACAGGCCATTTCTATTAAGTAATTCTGATTGTATTTTCAAGATGATTGCATTAGCAAACATAAATTCACATGCAGCTTTTCTGACTTATGGCTTCTCATTAAAATCTTAGAGCTACCTTTGTTTCAAGTCTATTATAAAATCTTTCAGTTGGATTTCTAATAAATCAGAAGGTGGCTTAATGACTTTTAACATCTAACCTGTAATTTTTTGTTTCGTTCCTTTTCCCTCTCTGCCTTTGAAAACAAAGGGTAAGAATCCTCTTCAAATGAAAATAAAAACCATATATAGAGTAATAATCATAATTGCTGGTAATAGTTAACATTTACTGAGTGCTTAATGTCAGGCAATATACTTTAAATACAGTAATCCTGACTACCTTATAAGAAATGGCATGAAAACTGTCAATTATCTATATTTTTACTCTAAAAACAAAGGGTTTTGCTCCCCCCCAATAAAAATGTTCTTGTGCCTCTAAGAAAAGTTTAACACAATGGAACATAAGAAAGGACTTTCAATCACCAGTTACTCAAAATGGACAGGGAAGTTTGTGACTCAAACTGCTTTTAAAGTTCAGTATTTTGAAGAGTCTACAGCATCTATACCTAAGATAATGGTAGAGGGAGGGGGCTGGAGGGAACTGGAGATCTTAATTCAGGAAGACTTGAACTCATGCTTGTTATCTCTATTACTTACTGTGTAACCTGAGCAGATTACTTACCCTCTCTGAGACTCAGTTTTCCTGTTACATGCAGATAACACATACCCTACCGCTGGGAGGGTCTAGTGGAGCAGTGTACCATGCACAGGCTTTACCAGCCGCAGAACATAAACGTAAGTTGTCATTGCCACCACAGCATGTGGGGGGTGCCTGCGAAACTCTAACGGAGCAAAAAGGGGCTCAAGAAAAGAGAGAAAAAGCCAGCCAGGAAACCTGGCTGATAAGGGTTTTGATTTATCCTGTCCTTTACTTAATACATTTCAGTGGATCTTGGATATCTGGTCCTAATAAACTAAGGAAATTAATTTAACTATTAACAGATCATTAATATAACTACTCACTTTTGGGCTACTGATGTGTCTGTTTCTTCTCAGAATATTACTTTTTGTATGATGCCTGACATATGGAGAAGGTTCCATAAGTATTTGTTAAATTATTGAAAACAGGAAAGGCTGTAAGTTCACCCTACTGGTGGTTAGCTCAGCTGGTTAAAATACCATAATTAGTGAAGTACAGCTTACAGGCTTAATCATTGTACAAACAGTTAATTTTGCTCTAAGCCTTGACCATGGATGCATCATACTTTCTTAGCTATCTATCTCACAAAGGTATATACTATTTGATTAAAAAACATTTTAAATACATTGTATTTAACATTTTAAGTTACAACAAACACATTAGCAATATCCCAAGGTATTCAGAATACAGAATGCTGGTCCTATTACATATTCTTGATTAGAGGATGAGAGCATGTCATTGCTTTCACCCCAGAAAAGAATTCAGTAACGGTTTTCTCAACCTCTGCATAAGAGCCTGATCACCCATGGCTGTCCATGACAATGGCCATAGCGGATCTGGTGCCACTCTCCCTAGTACATTCAAACACTGCTGTTCACACAGCTAAGCTTTACACCAAGAACCCGCTGTGCTGCCCCAAATCTGTTTGCTGCCAGATGCATTTGTTACTGCGTTGGGTAATGTAATTAAAAAGCACAAAAACTGACAAAATGAGTTTCTATGAAACCAAGCTGAACTGTGGGAAACTTCAATAAACTCGGAGAAAAAAGCTCTTGTCAGATTAAGGGGTACCCTATACCACAGTATAAAATCAAATGAAAATCTGGGAAACACATTACTTCATATGCTTTTAGGTTTCTATCCTATTTAAAAAGACACCAAATTGGCGATTGTAAATGATGCTGTTTGAAGGTAACCGTGCAGGAAAGATGCAGCTCAAATCACTGGACCAGTCCTCTTAAGCCTGCAAGCCTACATCAAACTATTGGCAACTCAAGTGCACATTAATACTTTGAGTTGAATTCAAATATTTAAGGAGAGGTAATATATATTATCATTTTAATGATTCCCCGCTTTAAGTTTGATTACTGCATAGGTTTTCAAAGAGCAGGAGACCATTATGATTGGATTAGCCAGACAGTTTCAGGCTTAGTGATTGAGGCGCGACAAATTCTACTTCAGTGTCTGTTAAGTGACACGGGACACTAAGAGTCTCCTTTGATAACAAGGAACACTCCTCAAGTACAAACTGAGTTAAGTACTTCAGAGGAACCATCACAAGAGGCCATTGTTGCCCAAATGACACAAATGAAAAAACTGAGACTTCGAGATGTTATGAGGCTTGTCCTCGATCGCACAATGGGACAGAGTGAGCTCTGTGCTTTCACTTACCTGCCAATGTTACTAATGTCTGATCTACGATTAAATAAAATACTTAAATGAAATACACAAGTAACAAAACAGTCTTGTGTGGAACAAGCTCAATGATTTTGAATATAGGTGTAAAAAACACAAGAAAGCTCTGAATTAAAATATTCACTACAGTTACCCCTGAATAGTACAGCTGATTTTAGGTTTTTACCTTGTGCTTTTCTGTTTTCAAAATATCTGCGAAGAAAAGTCATTACCTTTGCAATTAGAAATTGGTGGTGGGCTGGGACCTGTACTTCTTACCACACTAGCAGGGCTGTTTTAACTTTTAAAAAGTCCTATCTATTCAATGGCATCAGGTTGGTTTTATTTTTAAGCAACTATTAAAACATCAAAGGTTGGGCCCTGGCCGGTTGGCTCAGCGGTAGAGCGTCGGCCTAGCGTGCGGAGGACCCAGGTTCGATTCCCAGCCAGGGCACACAGAAGAAGTGCCCATTTGCTTCTCCACCCCTCCACCGCGCCTTCCTCTCTGTCTCTCTCTTCCCCTCCCGCAGCCAAGGCTCCATTGGAGCAAAGATGGCCCGGGAGCTGGGGATGGCTCTGTGGCCTCTGCCTCAGGCGCTAGAGTGGCTCTGGTTGCAACATGGCGACGCCCAGGATGGGCATAACATCGCCCCCTGGTGGGCAGAGCGTTGCCCCTGGTGGGCGTGCCGGGTGGATCCCGGTCGGGCGCATGCGGGAGTCTGTCTGACTGTCTCTCCCTGTTTCCAGCTTCAGAGAAATGCAAAAGGGAAAAAAAAAAATCAAAGGTTGGGAAGAAGGTGGCATTCACCACCGCTCCAAAAATTTCTTTTTGAATGTATAAAACAACATCTGACCTTTCTTTGTTATATTTAAAGCAGAAGTAGTCATAAAGCCATAAAACACAATAAAAGCCAAACAATTATATGCAAGTATTTAACAGCTTTCTATAAGAACAAAGTCTACGCGGCGCAATCGTAGCTATCGTTTCATTACCTTTTCTGTAAACAAGTCTGCTGACAATAACAACAGTTATACTATCATGCCTTCTAACTGGGTCTGGAGTGAAGTCAGTAGGATCTACAGCATTAGGAATGACGGACACTATTTCAGGATTCAGTGCTGCTCTTACCACAGTGTTTTCCTTACTAGTATAAGAGACACAAATGATGTGATTTGTGTCACAAAGAGATACAGTTAGAAGCTTGTTTGTGAGCACCGAGCTGACATCAGCAAACCCAAAAAGGGAATGGTCCGTGAAGACTGTATGGAGCCCCATTGTCTTGGCATGGAAGAGGGCATCGTGGGCCATGGCGGAAAAGGAACTATGGGAGTGGATTATGGTGACTTGCTCCCGCACAAATATGTACCTGAGCAATGGCAGACTGTGAAAGAGGGTTGTGGCTGTAGTTTGGTTGTACATCACTTTCAGAGGCAAGTAATAGACTTTGAGGCCTTTAGTGAGGTAACGGATGCCTTTTCTATTTCCATAATCATGGGTGACAACTATGACCTTGTGTCCTCTTTCAATCAGGCACTGAGAGAGCTGGTAAATGTGGCTTTCCACGCCTCCCATATTTGGGTAGAAAAAGTCCGACACCATGCATATACTATGGGGATGAGAGCTAACATGGTCGAGTGCATTTGAGGGGTCATAGCCAAGTCCATCTCCTGAGGGGTCATAGCCAAGTCCATCTCCTGAGGGGTCATAGCCAAGTCCATCTCCTGAGGGGTCATAGCCAAGTCCATCTTCTGAGGAGTCATAGCCAAGTCCATTTCCTGAGGGGTCATAGCCAAGTCCATCTCCTGCAGGGTCATGGCCAAGTCCATCTCCTGAGGGGTCATTGCCAAGTCCATCTCCTGAGGGGTCATAGCCAAGTCCATCTCCTGAGGGGTCATAGCCAAGTCCATCTTCTGAGGAGTCATAGCCAAGTCCATTTCCTGAGGGGTCATTGCCAAGTCCATCTCCTGCAGGGTCATGGCCAAGTCCATCTCCTGAGGGGTCATAGCCAAATCCATCTCCTGCAGGGTCATGGCCAAGTCCATCTCCTGAGGGGTCATAGCCAAGTCCATCTCCTGAGGGGTCATAGCCAAGTCCATCTCCTGAGGGGTCACAGCCAAGTCCATCTCCTGAGGGGTCATGGCCAAGTCCATCTCCTCCTCGACAGGTCATGCTGAGACAGTTTAGTCATTAGTCCTTGAGTAACCCAATTAAGGTATGTCTCAGTACCTGAAAGAAAGAGTAAAAGCAGATCTCAGCTCAGACAAAATACATCCCATATTCCAAATCCAGATATAAATAGGGTTTTAATGTTAATGTAAATTTGTTAGCTTTCTCCTAGAAGTAAAACAAATCATATCATTAATCACTCGACATTTACCCACTTAGCATTTACTACGTGCCATAAAACAAAACTACATTCTACAATGACCTTACATTGTAATTTTACTTGAAAAAGATTGCTAGACATAATTTCAAAAAATAAATTTGTTACACTATAGTATATAATAATTTACCATAGGAACAAACCACTTCATTCCAATAATTACAGATCAAGGGTCTTTACAGAAAACAGGTGCCAACCCCACTTGAGAGCTTAGCCACTGATTCAACCAATCTCAGAAAGTTTTGCTAGTATTGACTCTGTGGGGTTCACATATTAATACACCTGGAGCTAGAAATGTCTTTTTGAAAGCAGCTTTTCCAAGTGCCAATGGCAGCACATGCTGCAGACATCCACATTTCCTCTTTCCTTACACAAGAATGACAATAAACTACCACTTTCATCTTCTTAACTTTCTTTCAGTTATGCAGAGCTTTCTGCCATGAGTGTGTCCCTCCCTTCAGTTTGGAGTCTCAAGATAAAGACTAAACTAGACACGGGCTGAATCTGGGGCCACTTCCTACTTCTACGGGGCCACTTTCTACTTCTAAAGTAGGAAATATTTATCCCAGGGGACGCATAGACCCTTATTAGCGCAAAATGTCCATTCAATATTCAGTACTATTATATAGTCTTAGACTTTTAAAGCTAAAGAGCATTGGAAACCCAGTGAAACTCTTCCCGAGCTTTACAAATGATATTTCCATGCCCTCAGAAACTCAGCTATACAACAGGAAGCCATTCTGACCATCTGAGTTAACAATGTCTCCTGCAAACTCAGAAAATGCATATTCACTGCAGGTGTAAAGTCTTATCTCTTCTGTCTAACAAATTCATCTATATTTTAAATATATGTTCATAAATACTCTAGAACAGTTTGCTCACCTGAATTTACTAATTAATATTCAATGTTATCATATATTGAGATTCTTCAAATTTATACTTTTAAGAAGCTTCGGTAACTTTTTTTTTTTTTTTTTTTTTTGGTATTTTTCTGAGGTTGGAAACAGGGAGGCAGTCAAACAGACTCCAGCATGCGCCTGACCGGGATCCACCTGGCACACCCACCAGGGGCGACGCACTGCCCACCAGGGGGCGACGCTCTGCCCCTCCGGGGGTCGCTCTGTTGTGACCAGAGCCATTCTAGCGCCTGAGGCAGAGGCCATGCAGCCATCCTCAGTGCCGAGGCCGACTTTGCTCCAATGGAGCTTTGGATGGGGGAGGGGAAGAGAGAGACAGAGAGGAAGGAGAGGGGGAGGGGTGGAGAAGCAGATGAGCGCTTCTCCTGTGTGCCCTGGCCAGGAATCGAACCTGGGACTCCTGCATGCCAGGCCGACGCTCTACCACTGAGCCAACCGGCCAGGGTCTTCGGTAACGTTTTTACTGTGGTTTGTCACGTAAACCCAAATTTCCAATTCTAGTTCATTTAAAAAAATCAATGATAATGAAAACAGTGCGTAATGAACCAAATGAAATCAGTTTTCCCTCAACCTTCACTGTTCGGCGAGGAGTCTGCCTACTTCCACCAGGTTTTCTCATCATCATGGTGTAAAGCAGTGTTTCCCAACCTTTTTGGTGCCATGCCCCATCTTAACCTTTCTAAAATTTTTATGCCCCCCTATGTAACATACATAATTTTTAACATTAATAAATTGATTTGTTCACTTAATAAACATAAATGATAGGTTCTAGGAAGAAATCACTATGAAATTGTTAACAAAACACAGTAAGTAAAATTTCAAAACATAATGAAAAACAAATTTAAATTCCAAATAATTTTAATAGATTTTTCTATATTAATCTATTATTTTAATTTAGTGAGATCCTCGCGCTTGATGCTTGCTGCACAGAGATTTTATATTAGGTTCCAATTTGGTTAGCTTTAGTCTCAAGTCTCCACTTTGTGTTATATCCAGCCTATTTCTTTCTTTTACCAGTAAATCACTTACAGCACTAAATCCACATTCAGCTAAAAATGAAGATGGAAATGGTAGCAATAGTTTTCTTGCACATTTTGTTGTATTTGGGTATTTGATTTCTGTTTCCTCACAAAGCCATGCCATCGCTCCTTTGATATTAAATAAAGCTTTAACTGACTCATCATTTTGCAATTCTGCGAGTTCTTCTTGATACTGCATATTTGATATATCAGACAAATCCACTAACATTGGCTGCATCATCCATGTTGGGAAATCAATTTGTTTGAAATCAGAAAATCTTTCTTTTAAATCAGCCAATAGCATATTCAAATGATTGACAATAACAAGTAAAGCGGTATCAGTTACTTCACATTTTTGGAGCCAATGAAATTGTTTCAAGTTTTTGTTGTTAATATGTTTCTGACATAACTCAATATTGGTAATGAAACCAAATATCTTTGCTTTTGCATCGACAAGAGTTTTATTTGTTCCTTGAAGTTGCTTATTTAATATATTTAGTTTTTCAAAGATATCGACTAAATAACTCACAAATGCTTTACCATCTATTGTTAACAGATACTTCATTTCAGGTTTGTCGCTTAAAAAATCCCTAAGAGTATCAAACAGTTCCATAAATCTTTTCAAACAGTTTCCTTTAGGACCATCTTACTTCAGTATGAAGTAAAAGTCTCACATGGTCTTCATTTTGTTCTTCACAAAATAGCTTGAAAAGACACTCACATTTGTCACTAGCTTTAATAGCATTAACACACTTTATTACTGTATGTAATACTTCATTCAGAACAGGCGAGATGTTTTTAGCTACCAAGTTTTCCCTATAAATAACACAATGCACAAGAATCATTTCTGGATTCGCATCTTTCATCAATTTTAAGCAGCCATTTTTCTTGCCCATCATATTGGGAGCACCATCTGCAGCACAAGATGTTATATTTTTCATTGGTATATCATTGACATCTAAGTAGTTTTTTAGCTTATTATATATATCTTTGGAGGTAGTGGTGCTTTCTAATCTTTTACAGAACAACATTGCTTCAGCAAAATGTCCTTTATCAATATATCTTATGTAAGTTATCAATACTGCCTGTCTCTCAAAGTTGATTCATCCATTTGCAAGGAGAATTTTCTTGTTTTCAGCTTTTCAATAAGTTGTTTTTCAATATCCTCACTCATTTCGTCTATTCTTCTGCTAACAGAATTATTACTGAGTGACATAGCTTTTACATCTTTGTCATCTTTTTCAAGAACCGTTTTAAGAAATGCTGATATTGACGGTTTTATTAAATTCTCTCCTATAGTGTGATTTTCTCCAGTTTTAGCGATGAATAAAGAAATTTGATAACTAGCCTCAAGAACACGATTATTAGTTGAAGTATGAACGGTAAATAGAGACTTTAATGTTGTTCTTTTTTCAAAATTTTTCTTTAAAGTTTTAAAGTAACTCAAATCTGAATTAATATGAGCACTATGTTTCGCCTTCAAATGCGCCTCAAGATGACCTCATTTCATTGATTCGTTGGTCAAGCATTGCTGGCATAAAAGACAAAGAGGAATCCGCTCATTGTGAACAGCGGGTATGAACCCAAATTTTAAATATTCCTCCAAATATTGACAAGTTTTTTTCTTGCTTGCACCACTCATTTTACTATGGGCTATAATAAAAATAAGATCAATTAAAAACTAATATTAAAATGTGTTAAAATATATTTAATGTGACATAGAGTAAATGTATACTAAAAATTCATATTTATTTAAATGTATATAACACATTTACTACACTACCACCGCAAATCAAAAGGTATCTATATTTTTTCCACTTGACAAAATTTTCTGGAAAGTTAGGCTTCTAAAATTAAAATTGTTGTGCATGCACTATTATAACCCCAGTAATAGTTATAAAATATTAGTGCTTTCTAGCCCCGATGCAAGAAGTACTTAATAGTTTAATATTGATAAAAATAAAATCAAATACTTACCAATTATATCTATACAATATATATATGTATATTTATTAAATCAACGAGCTTTTACAACAGTTTTGACTGACACTTATTTCAAATTAACACCAACTGAATGATGTGAAACACTACAGAAGTTGTGCTGGGCCAATTAGGTGAGAATAACTGCGTTGTTTAGCGAGTTTTTAAAACGTCCGGGGTTCCCAGCAGCAGATGGCACGCTCCAGGGTGAACCCAGGACGAAATTTACTTGACGACGCCAATCACCCAGTTGATATTTTGGTCTCATCAAACGAAATTATACTTAATAATTATTTACCGCAATTATTTAAGAATTGCATTTTTTGTTAAATTTGGCACCGATCTAGCATTGCATTTAAATGGCCCGGGGCGAAAGAGTTAAAGTCGTGTCGAGTCCATTTTCAAATTGCCCCCCTTAACTATTAAATTGCCCCCCTAAGGGTATGGGCCCCACGTTGGGAAACACCGCTCTAATACAAAGTCACCCATCAGAGACATGATGGGATTGTATCACCCCACATCAAAAAGGGTGGGAAAGGCTTATTATATGCAGCTTAAGTGTCTGTTTGTCACCGATAGCTTATTGGTTGCTTGCGGAACTGTACTAGCCAACGGGGTGAAGTTGCCACGGCATTCAAATAGTCCTGCCTTCTGGCATGCCACCTCACAAATTGAAATTAAAGATTAGAGCAATTATTATGCTATTAAGAAATCTTAACACCAGAAGGGGTCTTTGCAATGGTACAAGACTAGAGGTTCTCCAATTGAAAAATAATGTCATAATAGCTAAGTCTTTGGCTCCTCTAAAGGTGAAATACATGTCATTCCAAGAATTGATTTGGATCCATCTCAAACAGGGTTGCCATTTCAATTGAGACGTAGACAATTTCCTGTAAAACTTGCCTTTGCTATGACCATCAATAAGTCTCAGGGCCAAACTCTTAAGTGTGTTGGCATTTTTTTTACCTGAGCCTGCATTTGGACATGGTCAACTTTATGTTGCCTGTTCAAGAGTTCGTGAATGAACGGACGTAAAATTAAAAATAATTGATGGTCCTCTGCAAGGCGAGCTTAAAAATGATGGAAAGATCTACACAAGAAATGTTGTGTACAAAGAGATCTTTGACATGTGAATTAACATTTTATTATTTAAGTCACCTTTATTTATTGAGCAAGCGGTGGCTCTTAAGAAATGTACCGCCAGTGGTTTCCTTCATTGCACTCTACTTTAAGCAATTACGCAAGTAGAAGGGGGAAACCCTGTGGAGCAGTAAGCAAAGGGGCGTCCTCGCCGCCTGCCCTGGGTAATTCAGTTTGAATTAGCAGACACCTTTGCACAAATCATTTTAATTACAATTTATAATATCTAGAACAGCGGTCATTTCATATGACTGCCAGGCTTTCTAGTAATCCCAAAACCAAGCCCCAGGCTACAAGGATTCTGCCTGCCCACAGCCCATAGAGACACACATTAATATCACCTGGGCAACAGCCTCCACGTGGGCAGCGCCATCTTTAACAAAGTGAGCATAATATATTTTATCTGCCCAACACTTGGCAAACGCATAGGTCACCACGTGTTACAGGCAAGGGAAACCAGGTCCAGTCGGGTGTCTAGAAAGGGTCTGGGGGCTTGATTATAGAGGGAGGAGGCACCAAACAGGGCAAAGACAGGGTTTGGGGTCAGTTTCGGCCCAGGGTGGTCCTGCACGTGGTCAGGTTATAGTTGCTGTGTACTTCAGGCTAAAGAGCAGGGCTCTCCCCAATGCTGTATCCACTGGGCCAGCTGGCCAGGGACCTAATGACTTCATTTTAATGTGACCAACTCTATTCCTAACTACTGGAAGTCGGGTTTCAACATACAGATTGAGCAGTGGTGGTGGTGGTGGTGGGCGGTGGTGGGGTTATAGTTCAGTCCCTATCAAGAAGGGAGCAGGGTGGGGAAGAAGACCCGGCCTGGGGTGCCCCTTGGCCCCTGGGCTGTGCCCTCGGGGGACAGAAGCAGGTCTGGTGGGAGAGGGTCCTCCAGGGCAGCTGTTAACTGCCACCTGCATCTTGAATTCTCTCTTCTGGGAGAGGAGAGATTTTAAAGAGATGACTTCTGTGTTTCATCTTCCTTGCAGCCTGAGGGTCATCCGAAAATGCCACTGGGGGGAATTATCCTGAGAAATATCTTGGTGGGGGCTGCTTTGGGTTTGCACCGGGGAGGGAGCCTCAGGTATGCTTGATGAGTAATGGGGTGGTGGTGGGGGGAGCTAGGTGCTAATCTACATGTCATCAGTCCATCTTGATCTGGGAATGTGACAGAAACTGCAAAGCCTTTTGTTGTGAAAGGATTACTGGTAATGATAAAAAGAGACATGATTTTCTTTTTCGTCACTCTGCTTGGGGAGAGCTCTCCAGCTGGGGCTGTTCTGATAGAGTGGGTTTCCTGCAGCCATTCTTAGACACAAGATGTCCTGAGGCTGATGTGTTGGAGTTAATTTTCATATATATATATATATATATATAAATATTTAAATTGATTTTAGAGGGGAGAGAGGGAGGGGCATGGTGGAGAGGAGTGGGAAGTAGTTGCTTCTTGTGCAAGCCGTGTCCAGGGTTTCACACCGGTGACCTCAGCATTCCCAGCCGGCCGATGCTCTAACCCAGAAGGAGTTGTGGGGGTTGGCATCTCCGGGTGCTTTTAAATTGGCACAGACCCGTCCGGAAGTCCTCGCTTGACAGTGAAGTCAACAGCAGCACGGAGAATTCAGCGAACCACCGTTGTAATGAAGGAGGTGTTGTGGCTGCCGATTGCCTTGGTGCCTGGCTGGCCAGGTCACTGTAAGCAACATTTGTCCTCTCCCTTTGGGGGAAATCTGTGTCCTTGCTCACTGCAAGGGGGCACACTCATTTCCGTTTATGCCCTGAGGCTGTGGGGCAGAAGTTCCTGGTCCCTGGGCAGCAGCTGAGGGACGTGGGTCAGTCCGGTCACCAGGTCACCATCTGTTCGCCTGAACCAGGCCAGCAGGACGCTGGTCACCAGCACACCCCTGGGAATTATACCTTCTGACCGATGTGTAGCGTTGGCCCCCACGTCCAGTAGGTGCTTCATGAGAGGTCAAAGGTTGAGGAGAACAGGATCCTTCGCTTGTTGAGTCCCTTGGTTTCCTTCTGAATGCTTGGGTCTCTCTCTGTATGTATTTCATTGTTTTGTTGGACTTTGCTCTTTATTTGGGAGAGGGAGGGGTTTGAGTAGAGGAAATGAAGTCTCTGCGTGAAGGCACACAGCGCACTGGAAGTATTTGTAGTGGACAGCGCTGGCGTTTGTCTGCCCCTGTGTTCACCCCCCCCCCTTTGGTTCGGACAAGTGGAGCTTGCTTTCAGGAGTACCTGGCTGTCACTCACTCACAGGCCCTGTGATACGGAGCTCCAGGGGGAGACTCGACCAGGCTCGGCTACAAGTGCCTGGTTAGGGAAGAGTCCATAGCCCATGATGACAGAGACAGCCAGATGCAGACTTCTGCTACGGTTATTGACAAAGAGGATTGTTTGCTTATTTGCTTGCTGGGTTCGTTAAGCTGGTCACATGTGAACCTAATGATGACAAAAGCCATTTTTTATCCTTGATGCAGAAGATAGAACTGGGGCCCTGAGAAACTCCGAGCCAAGGTGTGCCAAAAGACAGGTGCCATTCAGTAGCATTTGAGCACCTGGATCCAGCCATGCCTGAAGGCCATGCATAAAACTATTGTTATATGAACCAATGTGTTCTTTTCCTCCCTCCCTCCCTCCTTTCCTTCATCTCTTTGTCTCTCTTCCTTCTCTACTTCTCCCTTTCTTCCCTCCCTCCCTCCATCCCTCCCTCCCTCCCTTCTTTCTTTCTGCCAGATTTGATTTGGGTTGCTAATCCTTGCCACTGAAAAACATTTCATGGCTTATTAGAATACTAGTCTGTGTTTTGTAGAGAATTTAAAAAGACTGTTGAGTGCTACTAGACTCACAGAGAATTACCCTCATTTCCTTTCATCTTTTATAATGGCGTGTGATCCGTGGGCACACAAGTGCCTTCAAATAAACACATCTTAATGAATACTCGGAAAGGGACAGCCATGAGTCACCCAGGCCAAGGAGGCTGTTGCCAGCTACTCTCATGATCACCACCTAGTTTACCCTGCTAGAAGCCGACACTATTTATTTTTTAACTTTTTAAAAAATGTATTGACGTTTGAGAGAGAGCGATATAGAATGTGCCTCTGCATGTACCCTGAGCAGAGATTGAGCCGGCAATCCCTGTAAACTGGGACAACGCTCAAACCACTTGTACTCTCTGGCCAGGGCAAGTTACCACTATTTTGACTTTTGGGGGAATCATCTTCTTGATTTTCTCTATAGTTTTACTTCATGTCTGTGCCCTGAAACAAAATGAATTTTGAGACAGATGTCCACATATGCCCAAAACGGAATCAACCTGGCAACCCAGTCTTGGGCCGATGCTCGAATCAACTGAGCTATTTTAATGCCTGAGGTTGATGTGCTCGGACCAACTGAGCCATCCTCAGCTACTGGGTCTGATGCGCCAATTGATTGAGCCACGGGCTGCAGGAGGGGAAGAGGGAGAGAAAGGGAGAGGGATGGGGACAGAAGGAGTTGGTCACCTCTCCTGTGTGCCCTGACTGGGGATCGAACCCAGGACGTCCATATGCTGGACCAACGCTCTATCCATTGAGCCACCGGCCAGGGCCAGAATGAATTTTATGTTCATGGATTCACACAGCATGTGTCCTGGGGGGCCTAGCCTCTGTCACCCCCCCCCATTCGGTGACAGTCCTATCAGCTGTTACTGTAGCCCGTGTGTACTGCCGGCCAGCGTAGCGTGGGACGGCCCCACAATGCTGTATTTCTCCATCAGGAAGGACGTGTTGTGCCCGGTGTTTACATTCGAGGATCTATTAAAGTCAGCCCAGAGCTCTCCGGGGAAACAGACCGAACGAAACATACCACTCTCTGAAGAAGCCTGGTCCTGGACTCGCACTGCCATCTGCCACCCCTGGTCCCCGTCCAAGCTGCCCGTGGCGTCTGAGGGAAGACCGCAGCCGTGTGAGTGCCTGTCCTACACGTCACGCTCTCCAAACCCAGCGGGGCCCTTGCGAGAGTGAGAGCGAGAGTGAGAGCGAGAGCGAGAGCCAGCCCCTCCCGGCACAGATGACCTGGTCGGGGGAAGGTCCTCGGCAGACGGCCCTTCATGCCTCGACTTGGCCACGATGGATCTTCCCGCATCAGCACCTTGGTCCCCTTTCGTCCCTGGGGTCCAGCTGCCCTTCTTTCCCGGGTGTCACCTCCACCTGCACCCCCTTCCTTCCTCAATCACGCCTCCCTCCTCGCCGTGTGGAACAGAGTGACGATGTCGGTGACGGGCCTTTGCATCGATAACATCACGTTTGTTGGCCTCCCCGCCGCAGTGCTGGTTCTTCAGTCCGCACCTGGATTCCTGATGGCAGCGGGCTTCCTAACGGGTCTCCCTTCAACACCCGATCTCATGGTTCAAGCCCCGTCTCCCCACGGAAGAAGCCACAATGATGTTTCCAAAGTGCCGATCTCATCCTGGGACTCTGTGTTCGTTTCCCAGGGCCCGGGCCCCCGCCACCACAGACTGGGCGGGGGCGTTACAACAGCAGAAATGCGTTCTCTCACAGTTCTGGGAGCCACAGGTCTGTGATAAGCTGTCTGCAGGGTTGATCCCCCCTGGAAACTCTTGGGGAGAATCGGCCCTATGCTCTCTCTCAGCTCCTGGTGGTTGCCAGCCGTCCTTGGCTTGTGGACTTGCCACTCCAATCTCTGTCTCCATCTGTACATGGTCTTCTTGTCCTCTGTTGTAAATCTCTCTCTCTCTTTCAAAAGGGTATACTGGTGGTTGGACTTAGTGCTCACCCAAAAACTGGGATGATCTCATCTCAAGATCCTTACCTGAATTCTGTCCACAAAGGAACCTTATTTCAAATGAGGTCACTCTGAGGTGCCAGGAGCTAGGACTTATGTGTAAGTGTTTGGGGCTGCTCTGTGATCCCACCACATGCTCCCTTGCTTCAGATCCTCTTGTGGTGCCCTGTTTCCCTTCAGGGCCTGACCTACCTCCCTTAACCTGCCAGACTTTCTCCAGCCTACAGTCCCTCCGCTGCGTCACCTGCTCTGTGCCCCCCCCCCGTTCTTCCCTGTGAAGGGGACACCTGGCTGAGAATTCTAGAACGAATACCCTGTCGCTCACACGTGGCGTGGAGGTGCGGGCACTGGACAGTCCCTTCCGTCCAAGAAGACCGAGAATCTCGTGGGCAGACTGTTTCCTTTCCTTTTTAATTTTACTTTATTCATTTACTTTTACTAAATATCTCTTTACTCTAAACTTCCAAGGCGGGGCCCACTGGTCTTTTTCAGGCTCCGTGAGAGCCCGACAAGGTTGGCGTGCGTCACCAGCGGCCTTGAACCTCTCAGAAAGTCCGGGGGCAGGAATCCCTGTTGGCCAGCAGGGCGGCGCCAGGCACTCGTCCCATGGCTCTAGCCCTTTGCAGCAGTCCTTGCTGAAGTCTGGACAGCAGTCCGAGAGGTACACTTACCTCTCGGTTCCCCAGGGGACACCTTTGGTCTAAAGGAACGCTTCTCAGATGGCGCAGATAGAAAAATCCCCCCGGGGCTTAAAAGCCTCCCACCGCACAGGAGCTGGTCTGTCATCTCCTGTAAGGAGGCGGCCTGTTCTCTGGACCCCACCCCTGCCCAGAGAGGAAGGGAACTATTGATAGTTAAGAAGCCCCTGGACGATGCAGGCTGTTGTATTGGTGGTGCATTCTGCGCCTGCTGTGTTGGACGGAGCTCTCCGGTTGGCAGGATAGAAGGGCTTTCAGTTCCCCAGTGGGCAGGCCGTCAGGAAAAGAAAACGAAGACAAGGTCCCCGTCCAAGCCTGAGGGAGCTCGGCGGGTGTGCACGCCCTTCTGGCCTGTCCACAAGCCCTCCTCCGGCGGCCTGCGTGCGCGTGGGAGGACCTATCAGCTCAAATAACATGTAACGAGGGGAAACGTGGAAACTCGGACAGTTCCTCTGTCTTCGTGAATGTCCGCGCGCCCGCGTTCATGGGCACGCGGCCTGGAGCACAGTTTTGTTCCCTCGAAGCGGTGAGCCCCGCCCTTCCCGGCAGCAGCTTGGGCGCCACGGTGCCGTGGCCGGTGGATGGGGACGGGCCGCGAGCCTTGAGCTCCGCGAGGCAGTGGATTTGGAAAGGGGTGACGTGAAGGCTCTCCGTTGTCTTTTCTGTGCGGAAGATTCTCCCAAATGATCTTTCAGGGAAAGGACGCTGTGTAGCTGCTAGCATCATCTTCTCCATCATTTTCGGGTCCCTCTCGTTCACGTTGTGTAGACAGCTTCGATCAGGCTGCCGCTGCCCGATGACACCCTCGCCTGCCGAGTCCCGCGCTGCCTCACCAAGCCCCAGACTGCCTCACCAAGCCCTGCTCTCCCCTGCCGGCCCCGGGCTCCCCACCGTCTGAGAGGTGCAGCCCGGGCTTAGAATGTTAGAACCAAGAAGAGGGCAGATCGCAAGGCTCTGTGGTAGAGGAAGTTGAATCTTGCCACCAATTTTTTCCCCCACTACAGGAAACAGCACAAAGGTTGGTTTGCACACTTTGCGTTTCTGCGTGGATTCCCAATGTGTCTCCCGTTCTGAAGTGTCCCTTTGCTCACCTCACTGCCCATCCGTAGCTCTGTCCTCCAAGGCTGCTGAAAGAGACAGCTATACACTTTCCCTCCGAGGAATAAGGGAAGTAATGCATAGTTCACTCTTAGTGTGACTTCTCATAGTAGGCCTTTTTCTTTCCCGTGTAAAGGGGTCCCTGGCGTCAGGGTGGGACCTGGACTGGATGCCTCTTGCGGTGAATGATTGCCGAGGTGGATGGGTGTGCACACACCAGCACTTTTACAATCGATTCATCGGCGACTTGTGGCTCAGCGAGCAGAGGAACGGGACCCCGTGCCCTGCCCTCTGCTACCTCCCAATTGAGTTTTTACTGAGTGGAGAAATTCAGAGGCTGAGTTGTGGGCAGCCAGATGAAATGTGGACACCCGGCTCCTCTCAGAGTTTAGGTGCACAGTGAACGGTATTTTAGGATGAGAATGTTAGACCGAGCATCAGCAGGATGGCTGTGATCCCACATCTCCCGTGTGTGAAGCCGGAGCCTTCTTTGACAACTCCACTCTCTTTCTGCTGTGTCCCTTCTCACTCACCCTGCCCTGTAGACCTACAGTGACCAGTGTGGTGGCACCGGCCACAAGTGGCTTTCCCGCTCTTGGACTGGGACTAGTCTGAATTGTCATGTAAGACTTTCAAGACGTATTAATAGCTTAAGGTTAAGGACTGATCATATGTCAAAATGATACTACTTTGCATATACTGGGCTAAAAAGATATTAAAATTAACTTGTTTCTTTTTTGTTTTTAATATGGCTACTAAAAATAATTTGAAATTGCATATGTAGCCTACACTGTATCTGTTAGACACTCTTTTAGAGCAGGGATTGGACACTCTTTTAGAGCAGGAATTGGCAACTTTTTTGGCCAGATAGTAACTACTATATTTTGGGCTTTGTACTAGATAGGATCCCTGTGGAACTTCTCAACGTGGTTCTTGTAGCCAGAGACAATAGTAAACAAATGGGTGTAGTCGTGTGCTAATAAAACTTTATTTATAAAAAACCCCAAAGTGCCTTATTAGGCCCACGGGTGTCGTTTGCTGATCACTGCTTGCAAGATGTTGTGTTTCTGTTTACAATTTTTAAATGAACTGTCTCTGTGTCTTTTAGCTTCGTTGATTTGGACAGACCAAGAGAGTCTCTGTAAATGGATAATTTACCTTTCTCAGGATGGTTCAGCTACTAATTAGGAAAGTATTGATGGGACGTTGATTTATTTTGTTTGTTTTTAGCTAAAGGAGGAGAAAAAGAACAAGCATGGCCACCCATGTGTGGGTCCTGCCCTGTGTCAGAGCCTCTGGGGACATGCACCGGGAACCATATGGGGGTTGTCATCCATCCTGCGGAGGCAGAGAACCCGGAGACACGCTGTGCCCCGGGTGCTCAGGAGTGGGAAGGCACGCCTCCCACACCATCCGCCTGGAAATCTAACTGCAAGGCTGCCGACAGATGTTCCAGAGGTGAGCGATGGGAACAGAGGTGGGGTATGGGGTGGGCTGTGATGCCGGTGGACCCAATGGAATTTTCCCAATGAGGTGCTGGAGTCGCGAAGCTGTCTTTACCCACTTAAAATGTGTTGTTGGAGTGTGGTGTGACGTCCTTTGAAAGGCGTGATTTCCAGGTGATTGGGAAAGATCCTGAATTGTCAGAGCTGTTCAGGGTCACATTAAAAAAACCCAGCATCAGGTACAGATATATCAATATATATTTGGGGCGTGGGCTGGGGAATTGGACCAGTCGCCAATTCCCAGGTGCTCAGAAGTGGGAAGGAACGCCTCCCACACCATCTGCATGTGGTGCTTGGATGTTTCTTTCACTGAGGAGGGTGGCTTAGAACAGAAATGCGATGCTTGGATGATTTTTGCTGAGGAGGGTGGCTTAGAACAGAAAAGTCACGGGCCAGAGTGGGCTCCCAGGAGCAGTCTCGCTCAGAGTTGGATTTGATGACCTGTTTCAGACTCTTCCTTCCGGTGTGGAGGAAACCGCAATAATTCCCACCCCCTCAGCCCTGTCGTCTGCAGCTCGAGCCGGAGTGCCCGCGTTCAAGTTGAATTTCAGCATTTGTCGTTACTGGTCCCCTCGGAGCGGACGTGTAAAGGTGATTCCGCGGCTGCTGACGGGGTGGCTGAAGTGGGTGGGTGCGCTCTCTGGTGGGGTTGGGCTGGGCTGGTCATGGGAGCCCTTTCCAATGGACAACCTGACAGCCTGTGGGGACAGCCGGGGATGGCCTGCTCACATGAATGCCCAGGTGGGGGCATCCGGTCCATGTCCTGCTCCCCATTAACTACCTAGATGTTGTACTGGAAGGAAACTGAGTCAGATTTCGGGGACAGCCCTGTGTGACAGGCACTCGGGTCAGGCCGTTACACATATTACCGATTTCATCATGAAAAGCAGCCTTTGACTCGTACCAACATACAAAAACCTCTGCTCATAGACAACACACAGAATACTTAGTAATGCAAATGAGTTTACGAGTAACAATTTTTTTTAAAAAGATTGCATTTCATTCTCTACCGAAACCATGTATTGTTAAAACCACTTTCCAGGCAATACACACCCAGGCACAGGTGATCAGTCTGACAACTTCTAAATCATTTGTTACCTTTCAGAAGTTGTGGGTGGGGTCTTTCCCGCTGGGGGTGCTGTCAGTAACAAAGTGCTGCTGGGGTTGCACTGAGGCCACTGCTGGCTTACAGCCCTTCCGGGGACGTTGTAAGTGGGAGGGCTGTGTGTCCCCGAAATTGACACATGGGAACCTCATGTGCAGGGGTGGTGGCTTTGGGAAGTGATGAAGTCATGAGGGTGGTGCCCCCGCGAGTGGGATTAGTGACATTATAAAAGAGACCCCAGACACAGCCCTTCTCCTGTGTGGTGTGCGTGTGCCTGGGAGCTTCGCTTCGCCGTGAGGTGTACCCGAGCTCACGTGACGCTGCTTGGCTCTGGTTGACAATGACCCCAATCTGGTTTTTTCTCTTAAAGCAATGTCACTCTTTCTTATGTCCCTTTCCTGCGCAAGGTCACTGAAGACGGCTGTCATCTATTGAGAGGGGCCATGTGCTTCCTCTGCTGTTGTTGAGACTGTTTCTTTATATCGGCACATCCTCAGTGAGACACAGAATGGGACCATCTGCCACCGATAATTTAAACCATGCACACCCTCGAGACAGGGAAGCACACGTGAGAGAAACTGTAGACATCGCTCGGGCGGCGTTAATAGCAGCGACGACAGGCATGTCTGTGTGTACACACCATGCTCAGAAAAGCACAGAAGCTGCATTCGAGTCTTTGTTTCCCCCTGGCGTCCCTAAAATAAAGCGGAGAAAGAAAAAAGAGGCACTACTGTGTCTCAACTCTGCATTCTTTATTTTATTTATTTTTATTTTTTACAGAGACAGAGAGTCAGAGTGAGGGACAGACAGGGACAGACAGACAGGAAAAGAGAGATGAGAAGCATCAATCATCTTTTTTGTTGTGAGACCTTAGTTGTTCATTGATTGCTTTCTCATATGTGCCTTGACCATAATAGGCCTTCAGCAGACCGAGTAACCCCTTGCTTGAGCCAGCGACCTTGGGTCCAAACTGGTGAATTTTTGCTCGAACCAGATGAGCCCACGTTCAAGCTGGCGACCTCGGGGTCTCGAACCTGGGTCTTCTGCATCCCAGTCTGACGCTCTATCTACTGCGCCACCGCCTGGTCAAGCAACTCTGCATTCTTGAACCACACATTCCCCTTTCATAGGGTCTCTGTCCGCCCTGACTTCTGAGGATGCCAGGCTTGCATCCCATGACAGTCCTGCCTACCCAGAACTTGGGTTTACGTTACAGTTACGTTTCAGCCAGCAGACACAGTAAGCAGTCCATCAGCATTTTCTCAGTGACGGTCACCTTTTCCCTTCTACAATGTTTTCAGTAGTGAGGGAACCCAGCCGCCTGCAGTTTAAACGATCTGTGTGTGCTCCCGTACCAGTGCAAGAACTCAAGACACATAACACCCGCCATTTTCTCCAAGTTCTCCTCCAACAGCCTTAAGGGATGAAAACGGTGCCGGTGCCGGAGCCAGGCGGTGGCACAGTGGGTCGAGCGTCGATGTGGGATGCTGAGGAACCACGTTTGAAACCCTGAGGTCGTCAGCTTGAGTATGGGGTAGGCAGCTTGAGCATGGGGTAGGCAGCTTGAGCATGATCCCACCTGGGTCGTTGGCTTGAGCCCAAAGGTCGCTGACTTGAGCATGGGATCACTGGCTCGACTGGAGCCCTTCCAGGTCAAGGCACAGACGAGAAAGCAATCAATGAACAACTAAGGTGCCGCATCTATGAGTTGATGAGTCTCATCTCCCTCCCTTCCTGTCTATCTCTCTCACTCAAATAAATAAATAAATAAATAAATAAAATTCAAATCCACACAGGAAGCTATGAATGAAGGTGTCTTTTATATGAAGAGAACTGGCACAGAAACTCATAAAATATTTTTAAGGTGGTTCAAGTAATTCTCACTGAGTCACCTCTACAGTTACGCCGTTTAAAGAAAGGAGATCAAAAAAGTTTCCACACGCAGGTTCATTATAGCACATTTAAAATAAAAATATCGTTTAAGGACATGGGATAAAAGAATCTCCAGGGTGACTTTTTTTTTTAATCTACTACTGGGGCGGGGAACCCCAATGACATTGAAACATCTGTCAACAACTCTTGGAACAGAAATTAAAGGGCACCAGAGTAGAGCAGACACAAGGGAACACAGATTTTGCTTATAAAATAAAAATACACTTCATTATGAAAAAAATTCCACTTGTGGAGACAGAGTATGACAATAGTCCTCACAGTAAACCAAAGCAGAATTACTGTTTTCAGGATTGGGTTGTGAATTACTGAAGGAGGGGTAGCCTTATCATAAAATTGCTAAATACCATAAAGTGTCAAACTATGAACAGATGTCACCAAAATAAGCCCCAAATTGCTTGGAAGTTAAAACATTAAAATCCATAATAATTCAATATGTAATTAATATACAAACAGCTCTTATTACAAGCTGTTCCAAAAAAAAGGGCTATGGAGACCTGTGGTGGTGCAGTGGTTAAAGCGTCGACCTGGAAATGCTGAGGTCGCCAGTTCGAAACCCTGGGCTTGCCTGGTCAAGGCACATATGGGAGTTGATGCTTCCAGCTCCTCCCCCCCTTCTCTCTCGCCGTCTCTCCCTCTCCTCTCTCTCTCTCTCTGTCTCTCCCTCTCCTCTCTAAATAAATAAATAAATAAATAAATAAATAAATAAATAAATAAAACTAAAAAAAAAAAAAAAAGGGCTATGGAATCAAGTTCTTATTCTCTGGCCCCAAAACAAATGGTAACTCACAAATGAAGAGTCTTGGAGTTGATTATCTTTTATATATGTTGTTAAACTCATTCAGGGTAATTAACATCACCCGTGTTTTATAAACACCAAACAGAAAGAAGGAGGGTGGGGGAATGTGACTTTGGTTAATAACATGCATCCGGTTACGCAACACATCAAAATTAATTAGTTTGTTGCTAGAAATAATAAGTTAAAATAAGCAATATGACGTTCCAATCAGTCATCACCGATTTCCCTGCTATTAGTTCCCAAACAGCCCTGGCAATAAATTTACGTGTTTGCAAAATATTTGTGTGAAACACAAATAACTTGCACAGATGTAATACATCCTTTATGTGTAAGCATATTAAATGTAAGAGGGACTGATTTTCTGGTTGCCATCAGGTCTTGGCATGGCGTGGTACGAATATATACTAACAATCCTTCCACGTCGAGACTATAGACTCCTTAGTACCTTGACACGGTTCTGCGGTTATCCCCCGTGTCAAGGTGGGAAACATTCCCGTTGTTCCAAAAGGGAACCCGTACCCATGAAGCAGTTACTCCCTACCCCTCCGCCTCAGCCCCGGCAACCACCCCTCTGCATTCCGTCTCTATGTGCTTGTCTCTTTCGGGCACTCATCCGCGATGTGGCATAGATCAGCACTTCACCCCTTTTTCATGGCTGAGTAATATTCTATTGTATAGACAGACCACTTTGTTTATCCAGCACCAGTCAATGGGCATTTGGTTCGTGACCACCGTCCGGCTACAGTGAGTGGCGCTGCTACCTATGGTCACTTGTGAACCAGTTGGCATTGGAGCCCATTTTCCACCCCTTGGGGTAACATCTTGGGGGGGAGGACTGCATCGTGTGCCTTGAGCTCCTTCTCCAGCACTGAAGGACTCAAACAGGACAGGTGGGGGGGTGTTTTCCAACCCAGAACAAGCTGTGATCTGAGAAGACAGGGACCTGGGGACACAGAAGCTCATGGTCCAGCTCCTCGGCCCACAAAGGAGAGGGAGGTGGGCACTTGCCAGTGTACGAGCCTGTGGGCCACAGTCTGCAAATGCCTGTGTTAGAGAACTTGAGTCGGGTCAGGTTCCATTCCTAACGTAGCTCACAAAGGCTGCTTAACAGGGACCCCGACTGTCCCTCAAGAAATTACACACAGAATTCCCGTGTGATCCATCCATCACAGTTCTAGTATAGAGCCCAAGGAATTGAAAGAAGAGTCAAACAGGTGCAAATACCACACAGGTGCACCCAAGGTCCACAGTAACATCATTCACAATAGTCAATGATGGGAGCAACCCAGGTGTCCGCCGACGGGTGAAGGGATACACAAAGTGTGGTGTGCGCGTGTGACATACTCTTCAGCCTTTAGGAATGAAATTCTGACACCTGCTACCACGGGGACCAACCTCAAGGGCATTGTTCTGAGTGAAGTAAACCAGACACAAAGGACCAACATTATCTTTTATCTATTTATCTATTTATCTATTTATTTATTTATTTATTTATTTATTTATTGTATTTTTCTGAAGCTGGAAACAGGGAGAGACAGTCAGACTCCCGCATGTGCCCGACCGGGATCCACCCGGCACGCCCACCAGGGGCGACGCTCTGCCCACCAGGGGGCGATGCTCTGCCCCTCCGGGGCGTCGCTCTGCCGCGACCAGAGCCACTCTAGCACCTGGGGCAGAGGCCAAGGAGCCATACCCAGCACCCGGGCCATCTTTGCTCCAATGGAGCCTTGGCTGCGGCAGGGGAAGAGAGAGACAGAGAGGAAGGAGGGGAGGGGGTGGAGAAGCAAATGGGTGATTCTCCTATGTGCCCTGGCCGGGAATCGAACCCGGGTCCCCCGCATGCTAGGCCGACGCTCTACCGCTGAGCCAACCGGCCAGGGCATTATCTTTTATTTTCAAAAAGTATTTATTATATTGATTTTAGAGAGACAGGAAGGGAGAGAGGGAGAGAGGGACAGAAACTTTGATCTGCTCCTGTACATGCCCTGACCAGGGATCAAACCAGCAACCTCTGTGCTTCAGAATGATGCTCTAATCCAGTGGTCCCCAACCTTTTTGGGGTCACGGACTGGTTTAATGTCAGAAAATATTTTCACGGACCGGCCTTTAGGATGGGACGGATAAACGTATCACGTGACCGAGACAAGCGTCAAGAGTGAGTCTTAGATGGATATAACAGAGGGAATCTGGTCATTTTTTAAAAATAAAACATCGTTCAGACTTAAATATAAATAAAACGGAAATAATGTAAGTTATTTATTCTTTCTCTGCGGACCAGTACCAGTCCGCGCCTGGGGGGTTGGGGACCACTACTCTAATCAACTAAGCAATCCAGCCAGGGCAGGGACCAATCTCGTAAGACCCCGGTTATACAACATTCCTACAGTCGTCCACAAGAGGGTTACTACTGAAAAAGTACAGACTTTTTATTAGGGAAGATGAAAAAGTTCTGGAAATGGTTGGCAAATGTACTCAATGCCCCTGAACTGTACAGTAAAAGATGGTGAAGAATGGTAAAGTTCACGTTATGTATATTTTACTATAATCAAAACAAAGAATTCAAATGAACTTTTAATACAGATGCATTTCCCCCCAAAGATCCTGCTGTTGGTTAAAGAAAAACTCAGACCCCTGGCCAGGTAGCTAATAAGTTACAACATTGTCCCAATACAGCAAGGTTACAGGTTCGATAGCCTGTAAGGACACAGGTAAGGATCAACCAATGAATGCATAACTGATGTGGAACAACAGACTGATCTCTCTTTGTCTCTCTCCCCCTCCCTCTCTGCCTCTAAAATCAATATGCAAAATAATAATACTATTTTTTTAAACAAAAAGAACCCAGAAAGATGAAACTGGTTGTGAAGTTCACAAGGGTGTCTGCCATTCACTTTGCAGCTAGCAAGTCAAGAATAAATGGCCACTGTCCTTCCATGAGCCAGCATCTGAAATATTCCTACCCCATGGGAGAGGGTCTGAGAATCTTCTCCGTGGAGCAGAGGCCTCCCCGAGAAGCAAGCCCAGAATCCTGGCCGCTTCTGGAGTATCTGAGGGTGAGTCAAACCCAGACCAGCTCCTGACCTTGGAGAATCCTGCTGCACGGCGGCAGGAGGACACATTTCGGTTCGTTCCCTCCACATTAATCTCGGCGGCTGGGAAGCGGGTCGGATGTTCCTGCTGAATCAAAGTTAATCAAACAAGTTGTTCACAAAGTGAACACGTTATACTGTTACAGGATGTTCAGGACTGGAGCTGGGACTGTCAGCACGAACCCTGCAAGCCCGAGAAAGATGACAGGTGACCGGCTCGAGGCTGAGTCACCACAGGCCAAAGCCACAGAGTCAGAAAGGAAGGAAATCTAAGCGTCATTCTTGGCAGAAGTGGGGTGGTGTTTAACAACACATTAATGCATTTTCTCCCCCAAATTATCCACACGGCAGGCTCACTGAATTCTGACCTAGAGGTGTGTAAATCCCTTTGAAAATACAAGCTGGCCCTGGCTGGTTGGCTCAGCGGTAGAGCGTTGGCCTGGTGTGCGGAAGTCCTGGGTTCGATTCCTGCCAGGGCACACAGGAGAAGCACCCATTTGCTTCTCCACCCCTCCCCCTCTCCTTCCTCTCTGTCTGTCTCTTCCCCTCCCGCAGCCAAGGCTCCACTGGAGCAAAGATGGCCCGGGCGCTGGGGATGGCTCCTTGGCTTCTGCGCCCCGGAGGGGCAGAGCATCGCCCCCTGGTGGGTGTGCCGGATGGATCCCGGTCGGGCGCATGCAGGAGTCTGTCTGTCTCCCCCGTTTCCAGCTTCAGAAAAAGAAAAAAAGAAAATACAAGCTGTTATCAAATGACTTTGGAAACTTTGGGGCACCTTAAGGTGCCTGAGAGGCATCTTGGTGGCTGCAGGGCACATCCCGGGGACGGCAGTGTGTCTGTGGGCAGGACCACTGTGCCATGCACCTGCCCGGTGAGCTCAGCCCACTCCTCCCAGCTGCACACTCCTCCCTGGACCAGCCTGCAGGACGTGTCCATCTGGAGATGCAGCCGGCACTTCAATCACGAATGCCAACACTGGAGCCCTTCACTCATCTTCCCACACAGACACGTCACTCCTCCAGGAAGCGACACCGCCCCTCACTCAGGGCTCACGTGCTGCACTCAGAGAGAGAGAAAGAGGAACATTGAGCTGTTCCCGTATGTGCCCTGACTGGGAATCGAACCGGCAACCTCTGCTTTGGGACCATGCTCTAACCAACTGAGCTAGCTATCTGGCCTGGGCGGAGGTTATTTTTCTGTTGTAGTGAACTATCAGAAGTTCCGTTAGACACATGGGCGAGGCCCAGGTGAATGTGTGTGGGTCTCCGAATGCCAAGGTGATAGATCATCAGAGAGCCCACGTGGGGAGCGAACACCCCACCGGTCCCCTCTGTGCGATTTCCATGTTCTGAGGCAGCAGGGTGGCCCGTGGACTCATGGTGCTCGCTGCGGAGCTCCGGGTGACACTGCCCCATCTGGAAAACCGGGTGGCATTACCATAGCTGGGCCACCCTTCCTTGCCAGTTGCCGCGGGACCTCAAAGGTGATAACACCACCGACGGGCTTCATGCGATGCTCAACAGTACAGCTCAAACCCCAGTGTGCCTCTCATGGGGACTGGGTGACCCTGAACAGGTATCTCAGCCAGGACTGCTCCGGGTGACGCTTGCCACTGTTGTGAGGGAACATCTCCTTGTAGCGATGACATCCCACCTGGCCATTTCGGCTGTCACTAAGATTTAACTGAGCCTTGCCCATGATAAGCACCAGAGCCTCAACACCTACGTGCATCTCACCAACGATGATAAATGCAGTGCCTGACTGTGTCCTTGTTTGACCAAGAGAGAGTTTATGGCCAATTTAAGTTCTATCTTGAACTAACTGACAAGCCACCCATAAGATGGGTTGTCATTTAGAGGCAGCCACTCATCTTATGTAACATGGCAAGAGCACTTTTTAACTTCTCTTATGATTAAGGCGGAGAGAATACAGATTCTGTTTGTCCAGCGTGGAAACTGGCACCGGTCGCCCTAATAGATACAAAAGAAAAGGAAAAAGAATTTGGAGCCATGTGGGTACCCCAGCACCTCATGGAATGGAGTTGAAATTGACACCACTGCACCAGAGCTGCAACTCAGAAATGAACTTGGCAGCGGGCGCCGCTGCTCCTCTGCCCCATTTTCTGCGCACCCGGCATGGGGCAGACCCAAGAGAACGCCCAGTGTGCGGGGCAAAACGAACCCTGGGTCCCGAGACGATGCCTGGTATGGAAGAAATACGGCCATCCCTCCGCGGATTAGCTCATCTCCCGATATCTGGCCGGGAATGATTCAGTTCAGTGCTGCCTAGACTCCGACCAACCGCGTCCACAGGCTTCTGAGCAAAAATATACACGCACCGCACCGTGAGGAAGCCACATCTGTTACGTTGTAAAATAATCGACGGCTCCGCCCCCAGGTGACGGCGCTCTTTGTTTTTTAGCAACTGTCAATAACTTCTGCATCATTTCCCCTACTCCTTTCATTTCCAAGTTTGGAAAGCGTCCTTTAGAGAATAATAAAAAAATTAAAAGCAATACCGGAACACTGTAAGAAAGGACGTGGAATTGGTTCTGAGCCATGTTAGGAAACAGTGAGGGAGGGAGAGGTGGCGGTTAAGACAGAGACGTCTGAGTGACAACCTCAGAGCAAGAAAGACCACAAACAGCTCCCTCCTGTCAGGGGGGGGGTTACATAACAGCCCCCCCACTTCAGAGATAGCTCCATGCTTATCACACAACAGATATTCATTGCACAGTAAAACATGTTTCACACACACACATCCATTCACACACGTACACACATCCTTAGGAAACACTGAACTCTGGCTACTGACAAGGAGAAACACACTAATTTATACAGTTTTTGGGGAAAACAATCTTTTATTGGCCAACACAGGAATCTGTGCCTTCCTGACAGTGGTTCATTATAGAAAAACACCATCTTTTGAGAAGCATCCTAGAAAAGATGACATGAGCCCACCCCACGCAGCCTCCTGACAAACACACACGCCAACTCTCCTTAACAAGCCCACCGCGGCTCTGAATGCCCACGGTGCCTGCAAGGACCGGCGGGTGGAGAGTGAACAGCAGGTCAGGTGTGAGAGCAGTCTGAGCCGTCCCTCTGCAAACCCACCTCCCTGTGTCTGGAGCTAGTCCTGGTTTGATACGCAGCCCCAGCGTGGCCAGCCTCAGGAGGTCAACGCCCCTGGAAACTCCGGCACGGCCATCCTCAAAACAACCAGCATTTTGGCGAAACCAGCAGAGGTAGGTCTGATTCACAGAAAAAGAAATGTGAATGATTGAGGAGAAGAAATAGTCTATCTCGTTAGTGACCAAAGACCCGGGGCACGAAAGACGCCCAGCGTCTCAGCTCCACCAGGCACAGTCTCAGGAGCTATTTGCAGGGGCTGTCCTCTCTTCCCCAATCTGCCCCACCAGCCCCAGGGATTCTATGCCACTGCCCCCCCCCCTTTCAGGAACACCCTTTGTGGCCATCAATCTTGATTCCCAACAATCCAGCCTAAGGCAGAAACAGGAAGCTGTCTAACCCTCCAATAACATTACATGAATCATGGGGTGGGTGCTCAGAAACACCTCCATACACGCTGGCGGGTGATAATATGCAGACTCTGTGAGGTTAAGTGCAACACACGTGTCACAAAGATGAACATACCGTATATGTCTCATACATACACACACTAAATATACCAAAACACCAATGGGGAATTTCTATGGGTCGGTGTACAGCTGTTTATTTGCTATTCATGCTTCCTGTTATTTTTTTCAAACTGCTCACGGCACATTATTTTTAAAACCAGGAAAGTCACGAAAACCCCAGCAAGCAAAGAATCAATCAGGCATTCGTCCTCTGCTGAGTGGTAACAGGATCACGAAGAAAGCCGTTTACCTACATATTTGTGCTTTTCTCTAAGGATGCCCAGGACGGTGCCCCTTGCACGGGGCGACGTGTTGGGAAGTTCTTCCCTCCTCTAGGTAGCAGGCGCTCACCAGCCTCCTCCTCCGCATCACCTGTCGGGACTTTTATGATGCTCACATCCATAAACACAACACTCAATATCTATGGTTGGGATTTGCTGCTTCTAAAAATACATGTGTGTGGGGGTGTCTCTTAACAAGGCCTCCACCTGACCTTCTCGCTGAATTAACAGCCTGTCTATTTTGTGGGTGTGCTGACAGCTGCCTACTGGGCCCCGGGCTCAATGGGCTGGTGCCTCCTCCCTTCCCGGTGAGCTGAGGTGCTTTCTGCTCGATCTGGTCATCTGCGTACTTTGGTATGCAAGGTGTCCACGGGTCCCAAACCTGCCCGTGCCAAGCTTATGTAAACTGTCATTACACTTACGATTCCACCCTAAGATGGCCTCACAAATGTTTAAATTCCCACTCCCCTTTCCCGAAACCAACACCGGGAATCGCAGAGGGTGCACTGTGGGTGGGGAAGAAGAGGCAAGCTGGTCCCGCCTAGGACAATCGGACCCTCTTCCAAGGAAGAGCTCTTGGTCAGGTCACCTGCCCTGATGCCCTCTAGGGGAAAACAGAATCAATGTCCGGGAGGAGAAAACTGGCATGTCCCCACCATCCCGAGCACCCGCTTTGAGGGAGGAGCGCGTGGAAAGGCAAAACCACCACCTTGACATCGGTGAAACCCACAGCTCATGGCTGCACGTCAGCGATGGGGTATAGCTCGTGAGCGACACGTCCCACTGACAGCACACACCCCAACGTGACATGATCAGCAGGGCCTGCGACCTCTGCGGTCTCCGTCCCGAGAACTCTTCCCCGCAGTCTGACCCTGTGCAAACATCAGCCCAAACAAAGGCGGTGGACAAAATTCACGACCGGGACTCCTTCAGACGTCCAGGGTCACAAAACATACGTGGTGACTCACTTCCCTGGGTAGAAAAACCAACCCTGTCTGGGTCGACAGCTGTGATTGTCGTCAAACCACCCGGGAGCGAGTTTTCCCCGCTGCAAATCTCAATTCATCCAAAAATCAGCCTCAGCCACCAGGTGGAGGCCATTCACTGGAACTTATCAGATTACCACCTTTCTCTAAAGCAGGCGTGCCAACAAGCAAGACGCCCAGCAACCCACACAGATCTCTCTTGCCACCACCAAATCGTTCTCTTCCAGTAAGAGCTGGGTCTGTGGGGTAAATCATTTACCTCCCAGACTCAAGCAGCTTTGGAAAGTAGGCTGGTGTTTTTCCCGGAAACCCCCAGCAAATACCACGGCTCCGCTTGGCTAAACCGTCCCATGGCCAAATGGTACAAACAGTGATTCTTGTTTTCATTTTAGAGGAAAAGAAAGTTCCTACCTAATATTGTCAATTTACTATGTAAATCCTAAGTATATCTGATTTAGTTTAGGAAATTTGTGACTTAAGGAGGCGAGAAAGCTTGTTTTTTTTTTTCCTTTTTTAAATGAGAGAGACAGGAAGGGAGAGAGATGAGAAGAATCAACTCATAGTTGCATCACTTTAGTTGTTCACTGATTGCTTTCTCATATGTGCCTTGACCTGGGGCTCCAGCCGAGGCAGTGACCCCTTGCTCAAGCCAGCAAACCTGAAATCATGTCAATAATCCCACAAATGCCTGACCAGGCGGTGGCACAGTGGATAAAGCATCGGACTGGGATGCGGAAGACCCAGGTTCGAGACTCCGAGGTTGTTGCTTGAGTGCAGGCTCATCTGGTTTGAGCAAAAAGCTCACCAGCTTGAGCCCAAGGTCGCTGGCTCAAGCAAGGGGTTACTCGGTCTGCTGAAGGTCTGCAGTCAAGGCACATATGAGAAAGCAATCAATGAACAACTAAGGTGTTGCAACATGCAACGAAAAACTAATGATTGATGCTTCTCATCTCTCCGTTCCTGTCTGTCTGTCCCTATCTCTCTCTCTGTCTCTGTAAAAAGAAAAAAACAAAAAAAATCCCACAATCAAGCTGACAACCGCACACTCAAGCCGGTGACCTCGGGGTTTAGAACCCGGGACCTCAGCATCCCAGGTTGACGCTCTATCCACTGTGCCACCGCCTGGTCAGGTCCGACTGTGCTCCTTTGAAAAGAAAGACAACTTAGAGTGGGAAGGTGATTACAATGTCATGCACCGACATAACAAATTGTTTTAAGGTTTTTTGACAGGAATCATGAACAAGTCCGTGCCAGAAGCTGCCCTGCTCACCAAGGGAACAGCTCCTCCCTGGTGCTTCAGGGCACAGGACAGCACCTTCAGCACAGCTCGACCCCCAGAAATGGTGCCTGTCTCCCTCACAGAGAGAGTGGACACACAACATGAGGTTACTTCCAGGTGCACAACAGCAATCCCACATTTCTGCCCCTCACCATGCAATGACCACCAGCCACCCTGCAAAGTTCTGACGACGTGAACACGATCACATCACTGGGACTTGCTCTGTAACTGGACGTCTGTTCCTGCTTATCTGCCTCCCCCTCCGAAAACCATGTCCCTGGTGACGTCGGGCCAGCCAGAGCCTGCTTTGCACCACGGGGCGTGGGTGGGAAATTGCAGAGAGACTGCCCCGTGTGGGAAGGGGCTCCACAAAGCCACCATCTCCCGCACGGGGCAGGCGGGGGGGGGCAGAGAGGGGACTACGGGGCGTATGGAGGGAGACAGATGGTGGAGTTGGGCACAGGGTGGGTATGAAGGGACAGGACAGGACACTGGATGTGGGGGCGGAGGGAGGAGTGCACAGGTGGGGAATGGGTGCTGGTGGGCGGGACTGGTGAGAGGAAGGAGGTGGGCCGGGAAGCAGTAGGAGAGACCGCTAGCCCGGCAGCTGCAGGACCTACCCATCAAGCCCTAGTGTAGACCAAGGGTGCGCATGTGCCATGGACCCCACATGGCTCCACACCTCCTCTCCCCAGACCTCAGGGCCAAGTCAAGGCAGGTGATGCCTGCAGTCACAGGCGGGTCCATCTGCTCAATGAATGTCCATCTGGGTGATGGCTCCCACAAGGGAGCATGATTACCCAGCACCCCTTCCATCCACGCATCCTGAACATCTTACAGGCAGAGTATATCTGAACACACTCCACGGTGTTCGAGAGGGCTTCAGCACACATGGAGACGGGAACCCAGGCTGCACCATGCAGGTCTATCCCCCCGACCCGCGGACAGAGCTGGGCTTCAGAGGTGGGGTCCGGGTTCCAGGCACTGAGCAGGACTCAGGAGACCCCAGGAAGAGCTGTGTGCTCTCCTGAGCTCAGCCGCTGAGCACTCACCCACCATCCTGTTGCCTACGTACCAACCATTTAGACTAAAAATGCACTTGATTGCTCTACAACACAGAACATTGAAATAGATATATCACAGCTTCATCCATCACCACTTTTCTGAGAGACGTGTCTTCATTTCCCAGTCACACATGAACAACACCAGGATGGGGTGTGTAGTGGCTACTGACCCCCGGAAACCAAGAAGATGCCCACCCACCTGGCACCAGAGACACACGCGTTGATTTCCCGCCTCCAGTGGAGGATTTGTGTTGATTGCATCACAACCATCAGGGAAGCAGACAAATCCCACTTAAAAAGGAGCTCCGAATGCTGGCGATGAATCGCTCTCCAAACGATCTCTTCTCACGGCTGTGGCGGCTCTCTTGTCAGAGAGAGGACAGGAAACGGGGGTTTGCAGAGGGGTGCCGGGTAAGAGACACAGAAGCAAGTATCAGACCCCTGTAGCTGAACTCAGGACTGTTACCACGTCCTGGTAAGGAAAGGCAGATGCCCAGCACCCAGTGCAGGAAGGGAATGCAGCTGAGTTTAGTGACCGGCAAGGTGGGCGAGGCGAGTCCAGCCGGGAGACTGGCCCTGTTCCGTCCGCTGTGCACACCCAGCACCCACCCCGGGCCTGACTCCCAGTACACGCTCAGTAAACGTTAGCTGGTAACAGTAAACGATAGCTGATAACGGGTCAATGAATGAATGCCTTCACTCGGTCATTCATTTGGCTGGACGGGAACGATCGGATGGCCCCCAAAGGGACAAAGTGCCACGCCCCCACATGGTACATCACATCAAACAGATCCAGTGTGGACACCATACCCCTCCACCATCCCGACATGGGCACAGTACCTACCACTATTCTAAAAAATCTATATGGCCTGACCTGTGGTGGCGCAGTGGGATAAAGCGTCGACCTGGAACACTGAGGTCGCCGGATAGAAACCTTGGGCTTGCCTGGTCAAGGCACATATGGGAGTTGATGCTTCCTGCTCCTCCCCCTTCTCTCTCTCTCACTCCTCTCTCTCTAAAAAATCTATACGACCACATAATGGACTATTGGCCCTGAAAAGGACTGAAATTTGGATATATGCTACAACATGGACAGCCCTGATAAACATTATGCTTAGGGATATAAGCCAGACACAGAAGGAAAAATACAGCATGAATCTACATATACAGGGGACCTACAACAGGAAACTCACTGAGATGACAAGCAGAACAGAGGTTACCAGGGGCTGGGGGAGGGGACGTGGGCGAGTCCGAGTCAGAGGTGGGTTCCTCTTTCAAGTGGGAATTATTGTTTAATGGGGTCAGTTTTCTGGGTGCAGAAGATGACAACGTCTGAGGTGTAGACAGTTGTGTAACAGCGTGACTGTGCTTAATGCCACTGAACTGTGTGTGTGCTCACAAACGGTTAAAATGTCATTACGTCTACTTTATCACAATTAAAAAAGAAATGAATATGTGATTGGACGTGAGAGTTGTCATAATTCCTGGGTCCTCTCTTTGAACAGCCATAAAATAACGACCCCCAAGGGTCAAGATTTCCCTAATTATCATACAGCTAACGAGGGTCGGATGTCCCACGTATAAAAAGCCACAGCCGACCACAAGACCCGGGACACGACTGATGTCACTTACTTACAACACCCTTAGTGAGCCGGGCGAAGGTGCCCAGGGGGCAGCTGTGGAGTGGACACATGGCAATAAACGAAGGCGGTCTGGGGACAGAGAGCCACTGGGAACCAGAGCCGTCGAGAAGTCACAGGCTACTCGGTAAAAAGCGGGAACCAGAAGACGGAAACAGGAGCCAGCAATAAAAATGCTGGAAAAATCACGGAAAATTTAGTTTCTATTCCCATTCAAAATATCATCGTAGCTGTTCCTCAGGGGACCCAGTGACCAAGTGACTTGATTTGAGTCATTTATTTATTCATTCATTTTAGGGAGAAGAGAGAGGGAGAGGGAGAGAGAGAGAGAGAGAGATGAGGGGAGGAGCAGGAAGCATCAATGCATCAATTCCCATTTGTGCCTTGACCAGGCAAGCCCAGGGTTTCAACCCAGTGACCTCAGTGTGCTAGGTCGACGCTTCATCCACTGCGCCACCACAGGTCGGGCTGATCTGAGTCATTAATAAATAAGCTAGCTGGTTCCTGTCCTGTGCTCCAGGCCAGCCCCTGACCCCTGGGCATCTTCCCATGTCCTAGCTGCACCAAAAAACCTGTTTCCCAGACATGTCCTAGGAGGTCACCCTCTTAGCCCAAGGCGCCTTCATCTGAACTCTGGAAACCTCCTCTTCATCCCTGTCCCTGGCTGAGATGTCACCTCCCTGACCTGCAGCAGGCAGGTGCAGCCCCCAGATTCTGTCATCACCCCACAGGAGAAAGCCCAAGGTCCTCTGTCCCCAGCAGGAGGTTTGGGGCTTTGTGTCCCTCCCTTGTCCCCTCCCTTCGGGGCACTCTTTGAGATGATTGATGCTCAGCTGCTCCTCTCTCTCTTGCTACCATTAAAATCACAAGAACTGGTCATGGTCTAAGAGTTGCATTGGTTAGAGCATCATCCCGATACTCAAAGGTCATGAGTTCGATCCCCAGTCAGGGCACATACAGGAACAGACTGATGCTTCTCTCTCTTTCTCTCCCCCTTCCTCTCTCTTTAAAATCAATCAATAAAAAAACCTTTTTTTAATTGCAAAAACTGGCACAAAGCCAGCCATGACCAAATCATCCCAGAACAAATACATCCATTTCAGACGAACAAGGATTTATTGTTAACACACATTTAAATACACGCCGAGATCAGCTGGGACCAGGAAAAGGAGCTGTCCATTGGCACAGAGAGCATGCCATCCCCGGAGAGGCAGACAGTGGGCCGTGCCCCGCAGTGACCTGTTCGGCATTACAAAATGATGACCGAGGATGACATCACCGACCTGGCCACGTGTGTCAGTGCTGTGAAGAGCCCTCCTGTGACAGGGAAACGGCTCACAGGGAAACCTTCTGCTAACAGACCTAATTCTCGTGACCAAGGACAGGACCCCAGTGCCCCGGAGCTCACTCGCACTTATAACCACTAGGAAAACACTTTTTCAGCATTAATTTACAGCTCTGAAGTGATCACTAAGGACGTGACTGTCCTGCCGGAAACCCTGAAACACTGAATCGGTGCCACGGAGGTCTCAGTCCCTGTTTCCATGGCCCCCACCCCCCACTACACTCTGGGACATGGTTAGCCACGCTCTTGTCAAGACGTGATCCGTTCTCAGTACATTTACGTAGCTGCGCCCCAGGTCCGATTCTCACAGTCCCTCACCAGCTTGGTCTAAATTACCCTGGAAAGAAATGGAACCAGAAGGGGTAGCACTGGGTCACCATCTCTCAGCAGAAACCTGGGTGTTATCAAAATGGAAAATGGAAGGAGAAACAGCCAGGGCACTGGGGGCTGAGCCGCCCCCCAGCCCCACCCCCAGCTCCCAGGGGCCTCTCCCTCCATCCTGCCTGCAGCAGGCTTCCTTTGATGCGACCCTCCGAGTTCCAGCTTCCTTTCAGAATCTGGACCCCCATGTGTCTGGCTGGCTAGGGGCTTGGTGCTCTGCAAGGAGACCCCCTTTTGGCAGATGAAAATTCTTTCCTGCAGTGCTCACCAAGAGAGAAGTATCCTGGAGCAAGCTTTCTCAGCCTGGCACTGCTGCGTCTGGAGTCGATTCTTCTCTGGGGTGCGGGGGCTTCCTGAGCGCTGTCTGGTGTTATGCAGCATCCGTGCCCTCCCCCCCACCACCAAGTGCCAACAGCAGCCCCCCAACTGGGACAACCAAGCATACCTTTAGACAGTGCCAGGCGCTGTCCGGGGCGGTGGTGGTAAAATGCCCCCTCAGTGCTAACCAGAGTCCTAGAAAGCCCGTCCCCGCTGAGCCCAATCCCGGGAATGACCCGGGGCAGAAGGTGAACTCCGCCTGCTTCCCGTGCAACCTGGTGGAGACGACATGGAAGAACCTGTCCGTTACCTTCGCAGGGACTGTGAGAAGGGACTGTGCAAGCCAACATCGCCAAGTTGCGTCTCACTCTCCAGGATGGGTGGCCCTGAGGGACGGGGACAGAGAAACTGTTTCGGAATCATGACAGCGTCGGGCCCCACTGCGGGGCGTGACCTGAGGTCCCCACCACGCCCAGTTATGGCCGGCACTCGGGGTGACGCCTCGGAGAGGATCCCCCAGCGCAAAGATGCTGCGTATCTCAGACCTGTTGCAGCTCTCTTGCATCATGCTGTTGCCGAGATGGATTCTGTTAAAACAAGACGCTTCAACTCTGCTGGGAAGGCACTGATCTGACACACACACACCCCCTTCTCTGTGGGTTTCCTTCCTTCCCCTGGTTGGCACGTAGGGTAATTCACACCGTCACAAATATTTAGTGGGGAAACACCCCAATAAACTGCCCGAACCCCTCATCTAATGCTTGCTAGTCCTTGCGTCAAGGAATTTTACATTAAATAACATCTGAAATCTGTCCTCCTGAAATCTACAATTTTTGCTGACAGGATCAAAATGAGGTTCGTGGAATAGAGGCGTGGTGGTTTCATTTTTCCGTTATCATCGACATCAGCGGTTGTGCCTGTGGTCTCAGCACCCAGACTAACTGAGGTGGTCAAGAATCAGTGGATTCTTGACCTGAGAGTTAGAAGCGACCGCTTCAATTCCATCACGCCAGGAGCGGTAAGCCGGCCAAAGCCGCGCTGCCCCCGGGCACGGGCAGCTGGTCTGTGCGCAGCTCCGGGCGCCCGCCGCCTGCTGCCTGGCCAACTTCCTTCCCTTCATGCTCCCGGTGGACGGCAGCTCAGCCTCCCGCCTCTCGGGGTCCTTTTCTGCCTCACTCAGGGCAGCCGCCGCTCAATCGCAATCCCAATCGCAATGTGTGCTACTAATTAGGACGCTGAAGACCTGCATTTCTCACCGTAAGGACCACCTCTGGAGGACCAGCTGCGGTGCTCTGACCTGGGGGCTTGGGGGGGGCACCTCCAACTGCAGCGCCTTGGTCTGCAGCAACTGGGAAGTGGGGGAGGGCTCATCGGTTACTGTTAAGAGTTTCATCGCCTGACTGGTGGTGGAGCAGTGCAAGGACTGCCAACCTCAGGAGCTGAGGCTTCCAGGTTCGAAACCCTGAGGTCGCCGGCTTGAGCACGGGCTCATCCAGCTTGAGTGCAGGGTCACCAGGTTGAGCGTGGGATCATCAACATGATCCCATGGTCACTGGCTTAAGCCCAAATGTCACTGGCTTGAGCAAGGGGTCACTGGCTCAGCTGGAGCCCCCCAGTCAAGGCACATATGAGAAAGCAATCGATGAACAACTAAGGTGCCGCAACTATGAGTTGATGCTTCTCATCGCTCTCCCTTCCTGTCTGTGTCTGGTCTGCCCCTCCCTCTGGCTGAAGAAGAAGAATTTCGTAACTTTCTCCAACACGTAGTCAGTTCCAGCCACATCCTGGGGAGGCACAGCGCCCAAACGAACCTTTTGGGTCGAAGCAGCAGGCGCACACACTGTGTGCTGCACTCAGACCAGCCACAGTCCGCAGGATTCCCAAACGCATCGGCTTTCCTGCCACTTTCAACACCGCCACAGGGCGGGACACACCTCCCCACCTTCCGCAAGTCCCAGGACTCTCCCTCTCTGCTGGGTTCTTCTGCCCCCTCCCTGGCCGCCACAGGACCCGGGGCACACACTCTCCTCAACCTCTAAAACCCAAGACCTTGCCACTGAGACCCCACCTGGGTACCCTCGCCCAGGCATGGACGACTGGGTGGCGTGGGCACCGGACCACTCACTTTCCTCTCCCAGGGAGCCCAGTCCTGCAGTCGCTCAGCATCCAGCCCTTCCCGGGGAATCCATGTGGCAAGAAATGTTACCCGTGACAGGGAGATGCACTTCTGTGGCCAATCTGGCCATGCCCCAGTTCCTTTCTTCAGAGTTCCACAACTCGTCACAGCGGCAGAGCTTCCAGGGCTCAAGAGCCAAACCCAGCGGCTCCCTGTTCCTCTGAATTTCATACGACAAAATTAACGGCCCACCTGCGCCCGCTGACAATGGCCAACAGCTGCAGAGCACAGAGCGGCAACACCCTACCCCGAGCAAACACCGTGAAAAGCGCTGAGTCGAAGCACGAGATCTGCAGTGACATACGGTGCTTCCAAGGAACGGATCTTTGGCCAACCGAACCCTGTGGCGCCCCGAGGAAAAACGCCTTGGAAGTCGCTGGGAAGCCTATCAAAGGTCAGAGAACACCCCGCCCCGCCCTGCCCCGCCCTCAAAGGCAGGGCCGCCAGGGGAAGGTCGGCGGCGGCGGCGGCAGCAGCAGCGCCGACGGGCGGGCGGACGTGAACCCTGCGTAACGTTCACCAGCGATGCCCGCAGCCAGCGCAGCCCAGGGCACCGGCCGCCAAGGCTGACCGTGAGGACCTGCCTGTCACAAGATGCAAATAACTGGGTAGATGCTTGTTTCGAAGGACTTAAAATCGTCACCAGAGAGAGCCCTGCAAAACAAGTCAATCTCTCTCGCTCCCTTTCTAATTAATAAAGACACATTCTAAATAATAAAGACCAGAGCGCCTCGAGAAAGTAAATAGCCAAGGACAATAAAGACTTTGTAGCTAGCCCTGGCCGGTTGGCTCAGCGGTAGAGCATCGGCCTAGCGTGCAGAGGACCCGGGTTCAATTCCCGGCCAGGGCACACAGGAGAAGCGCCCATTTGCTTCTCCACCCCTCCGCCGCACCTTCCTCTCTGTCTCTCTCTTCCCCTCCCACAGCCAAGGCTCCATTGGAGCAAAAATGGCCCGGGCGCTGGGGATGGCTCCTTGGCCTCTGCCCTAGGCGCTAGAGTGGCTCTGGTCGCAACATGGCGACGCCCAGGATGGGCAGAGCATCGCCCCCTGGTGGGCAGAGCGTCACCCCATGGTGGGCGTGCCGGGTGGATCCCGGTCGGGCGCATGCAGGAGTCTGTCTGACTGTCTCTCCCTGTTTCCAGCTTCAGAAAAATGCAAAAAAAAAAAAAAAAAAAAAGACTTTGTAGCTGTCTCAAGGAGCTTCCTTCCAGGCTCATGCCGGCCCCCCCTACCTGGGATACCCCCCACAGAAAAGCTCACCACATCGGGGCTGAGGCAGCCCTCCGGTCTGGGCAACCCGCCTGCGTGCCCACGAGCCAGCACTCAGAGGGAGACTCCTTCTCCACGGGACAACGCCCAGGTCAGTCAGTGTCCACCCATCGCCCTGCTCTGCACCACCGTGTCAGACGTCCCTGTCACGTCTCCTGCGTCGGTCATGTGACACACGCACCTGTCAGACTTGGGAAGACAGCCCTGGGAAGGAGCCGCGGTGGGTTCAGGATTCAGCGCCGCCCTGAGGCGCCCGGGCGGAGTCCAAACCCAGCGCTGGTCTCGGCGATGGTGCCTCCGTTCCCAACTCCCACTGCAGAATAGTTGAGTCTTTTCCTTAAAGATAAGATGTCACTCCCTGGCCGGTTGGCATGGTAAAGCGTCGGCCTGGCGTGCAGGAGTCCCGGGTTCGAATCCCGGCCAAGGCACACAGGAGAAGAGCCCATCTGCTTCTCCACCCCTCCCCCTCTCCTTCCTCTCTGTCTCTCTCTTCCCCTCCTGCAGCCAAGGCTCCATTGGAGCAAAGGTGTCCCGGGCGCTGGGGATGGCTCCTTGGCCTCTGCCCCAGGCGCTAGAGTGGCTCTGGTCGCAACAGAGCGACGCCCGGGAGGGGCAGAGAATCGCCCCCTGGTGGACAGAGCGTTGCCCCCTGGTGGGCATGCCGGGTGGATCCCGGTCGGGCGCATGCAGGAGTCTGCCTGACTGTCTCTCCCCGTTTCCAGCTTCAAAAAAATACAAAAAAAAAAAAAGATAAGATGTCACCGTGCTGATGGCAAAGTGTCTCAAAAGTTCATACGGGCAGAGCCAACTCTAGACAGTAAGTCCCCAAGTGACAAACAACTGACTCACGTACAAGTTGCGCTTACGAACGCAGAGCCCTAAGGGTTAGATTGGTAATCAACCGCACCAGGACACCCGTGAACATGCTATCATAGTTCACTGAACCCCACGGCAAAGAACTAACCCATGAAGACTTTATGGAACTAGAGCAGCAGAGAACGGCATTTACAGAAGAAAACAGGAGCCTAGAAATTCTAGAACTGAGAAATAGTTTTCTACAAAAGAGTTAGCTGACGCTTTTCGTCTCCTTGAAGGAGGAATGGCAACATTAGAGGAGCAAGATCCCAACACAGAGAGGTTCACCAAAGTTTACCTTACGGTCACTGAAGACCGGAGATGCTACAGGGCCATTGGATGATGAGGAGAAAAGCTCTGTACGCATCTCCCTGATGTCTACACTTCAAGACTCTGACTCCAGCAGCAGAACCAGACCTGACTCTCTAACACACCTGTCCCAGCCTCTCCAACAAGTCCGTCATCGTCCGCATCATCCAAGATTGTGTAAGGGTGTATTGGAAAATGTTTAAGTGTTTATAGGCACAGAGAGGTAAAAATAAACACTAGGTGAAGACAGACATCTAAGTTACTTTTCGTAGGTAAATGGACCAGGTCCAACTTACACACACATTCAACTTCAGAGCAAACCCACAGAACCTATCTTGTTCGTGACCCATGGACCACCTGTACTTTGCCAGGAACTCAAGTCCCAGGAGGAGGGGAAGAGGACAGTAAAGTGAGGGACAGATGGGGCACTGTCACGTGAGATGTTGGAGGGAGTTGCGGCCATAAGGAGAGAAGGGAATGGTGGGAGGAAGACACCTCACTGCGAGAGATCATGGCGGGCAGTGGGCTGGCGTGCGGAGCCATTCTGGAGACGTTAAATATTTCTTCCACTGCGTTCTCCTTGGGAGTTCAAGGCAACAAAGAAGTAGAGGTAGGGGGGACATGTCAGCTCTCCTCAGAGGACTTCCTTAAGCAGTGGAGGGCTGTGTTCACAGTACCAAGGAAGGACATGAAGAAAGTCCTGGGGGGGTTTGAGTGTGGGCACGCCTTGACCTCACCACACACCAACCAGAATCATTTCCTACGACCCAACTGTTGTCAGAAGCTGGCTGCACCCAACTCTAAAATGCTTCTTGGGAAAAGGCACACACCTGTCTGTCAATAGATGGATGGATCAACAGAAAAGGGTGGTCCACGCCCACAGTGGAATATTAGTCAGCCCTGAAAAGGAAGGAAATTCTGACACGTGCTACGACATGAGCGAACCAGAGATAAACTAGGTTAAAAGGACAAGAATGGAATAATTCCACTTAGATCAGTACCCAGAGCAGTCACATTCAGACACAGAAAGTTGCATGGTGGTGGCCCGGGGCTAGGGGGGAGGGAGTGAGGGGTGTTTAACGGAGGCAGGGTTTCAGTCTGAGAAGACGAGAAGAGTTCTGGAGACAGGTGGTGCTGATGGTTCTACAACAACATGAACATATTTGGTGCCCCCAAAATGTATACTTAAAAATGGTCATGGTGGTAAATAGTGTGTCACGTGAAGTTCATCACAATAGAAAGAGAATCCTTTGTAAATCTGAGTTAAATAGGCGTCAACGGAAGGCACGATCTTTGAGTTAAAGTCTCTTCTTCAGGGACTACTTTCATACTGTGGGTTCCATTAAAATCTGCTAATTAGTCACATGGGTGTCTTATAAAGGTGGAAAATTTGGAGAATTCCATAATTATTCTAAGTAATCATCAAACTCCAATTTAGTACCCACCATGAAATGCACATTACACAAATTGTTTTCTCTTTAGATAGGAATTTAAGTTTAATACAAATGCATTAAGTCAATTAAATGAAGAAACTTTGATTTATCATCTGTTTCAAAATAAGTCATTTTAAGTTCATGATTTAATAAAGTTACAGCACATAAAAACAATTTATTTACCTTAATATAAGTTTAATTAATGTCAATTAAATCAGTTAAACGGAATTAACAGATGCCTATGAAATTACACATATAATCGTGTTGTCAAAAATACATTTCCTAATGCAAAGAAAAACGTAACTGAGGAATGGAAACCCAAATCTATACCCATATTTCCTCCCAAATTTCTAGTTGTATTGAGTATCAGAGTCAGTGTATGGGGGCCAAACTTGTGTCATTTCTCACCACAGTGCTCCCTGCCCGGTGCAGCTGAGTGGACGCACCCACCTTCCCAGAAGCCCCTGAGGACGCAGGTGATGGAGGCCAGTGCTGACGGGGGACCCAGTGGGTTTGAAGCCAGCCCTGGTTCCTCGCCCCACCCCGCCCTCGCACTGTCGGTACCCGCGTTATCGGAACCACGGGCGCTGAGCCCTTCAGTGCAGAGACCTGCCGAGCCCCCAGACAGACAGGTCTCACTTGTCCTCACACACTCCACACTCCACACTCCCCGGGGCTCCAGCGACAGCAGATCCAAGGGGCAGTCATGCCAGACACGGGAGATTGTTTTCATACAGCGCGGTCTGCAAAGGGTGCTCTTGATTTGGGTGAGGAACTGGGTACAGAGAGGTGACGATCTGGCAGCTGTAGACCCAGGAGGGCCCGGCCCCGCGAGCGTGGAGTCTCTCCAACACCAGAGCCCACGTGCGGATCCGCCAGAAGAGAAACGCCTCCCGGGGGTCCCAGCCGCAGCCACGCCGTCTCAGCAGCACGGTGCCTGCCAAGGTTGCCATCAAGCATTCTGGCTGGTCCCCCAAGCAGTGACACCGCCGCCTGTCATTTCCCAAGTCCATTCTAAGAGCAGCGCACTCGACCATAGGAGCCTGCCTCCACCCGCCGGTAGGTCTTCCCAATCAGCCCCCCTGGGAAAAAACAAGGAGCTCCTAGTGGCTGTGGGAGAGAAACTGGAGGCAGCAACGTCTAGGAAGCAGACACGCCGTAATCACCACCTCCGCTCTCCTCCCTGGAACCCCCGACTTCCCGATCTAAATAAAAAGTTTTGTTATGACGTGCTGGTGTCGGCAAAATCACCTGCCACGAGAAACCTAGAGACCTCGCTGTTTCCGGTAGGCACGGCCAGTGCACCCCTGTTTAACTTTCCCACACCAGAGACATAAAGAGGGTCACATGCCGTTCCCTCTGTAATAACAAATCCCTCGGACAACTTCACTTACTCTGCCAGACGGGGGCAAATCCCTTCTTCCTTCCTTCTCGGGTCTGTGTTTACGCCTGTCTTCTGTCTGCAGTCACCTGTTAATGAAAAAAATACCCAAAGTGAGGCAACAGTGTCCATGGGCACGTGCTGAAGTACAGATATGTTCTTGATGGTTCCATAAGAAGGCAGGTACCCGAGTCAGGGCATTAGGACCCGAAGCAATGTCCGTGGCAGGTGGCAGACACGGTCATGGCTGAATTTCAGGCTCATGACTGTTTATACCGTGCACACACACACCTGTGCCAACGTACACGCAAGCTCAGGACCAAGCCCGCCGTTTCCGCAACTGAAAACCCTGCTCGAACAACAGACACGTTTCTACATCACCCTCACGCACACCAAGTGAAAGCGGGTATTTCTAGAATTCAGCACGATTTGGCTTCTAGTGATAGACACCTCCGAAAATTCAGGGAGTGATGAGCAAATAACTGCTGAGAGATGAGAGACAAGAAGGACACAACTGACAGGGTAACAAGGAATCACACTGCCTCCTGTTTGTATGTTCATGGTGTGGAAGAAATCCAGGGAGGCTTCTTGCAGGAGGTGGCACTCCTGTTGGTGCATGAAGTCTTGCCTGGGCAAGTCGGCCCTGTAGATGGCACACTCCTAGCTGGGCCAGCTTGTAATCCCCCATTGCTGTGTGCAGGCAGTGGGATGGGAGCTCATCTCACGGGAAGGGACAGTCAGGATGCAGGGAACTCCCAGAAGGGGTTGTTGCTGGAGGACTTCACTATTTGGCTCACAGCATGAACAGCGGCGGTGGTGCTGATGGCCCAGAGACCGCTGGGTCAGGGTGGACCTGAGCACCACACCTGCCAAGCGCCCCCCTCCCAGAGTGGTCCAGTCAAGTGCAGCCTCCACGAAGAGCATCTCCCGGAAAGATAACAGGCACAACCCTTCCCGCCTCCTTTCCTTTCATCATCTCCGAGCTCACAGGGCTCACGTGCCGCAGACCACACTCAGCACACGTAGCTGGGAAGATGCTGGCAACCTGGCCAGGCTCCCAGTCCCCGTCGCTGCCCCATTCTGCCTCCAGGCCATTGCCTCACTGTGCACGTACACGGCATCAAAAAAAAAATGAGAAAGAGCAGACTCACAGGCCTCAGTTTGCTCCTCGTTAATGATAAGACGCTCTCTCTGGATCAGAGACTACTCAGCTATGAAATGAGGGTATTAAGTTATTTATGAGGTTTCTTCCACATCACAAAATCTGAGGAACCGTTTTCCTGTTGACATCCCTTGAAAATTCAAGGCAACACACGTGCAGAGAAGCAAACTGAGAACTCGGAAGAGGAGAGCCCACGGAGGGAGGGAGACAGCAGAAACGTGTCCTGCAGCCACTGAGCCCGGGAATATACACCAAAGGGTCTGCTATTTCCCCCCCTCCCCGGTTGGTCTGGTGGTTAACATTCCCACTCCCGAGAAATTTGATCTGTACCATCACGAGAATGAAGGGGAAAGTCTGAGGCATGTTTTCAGAACCACTGAGCATGACAAAGAAGGTGCAGTTCCCTCCTGAGTCCTCTTCTGTGTTCAGGGAGGCCTGCAATAACTGGGCCAGGGGCTGAGATGGGTACTAGAGGTGACGGGGCGTTTGAGTGGCAGAAATTCTGAACCACTTCATTGGCTCCGGGTTCTAAAAAACTGTCTGCCCCAAATACCAGAATGACCAAGGTTGATCACACTAAAATTTCTATAATTTCACAGGAGGCATATATCCCATATGTTTCCATCTCCCAAACCATTTTTATTGTTACAAGTAATACATTACATAGTTTTAAAAAGTAAAATACAGGTGAGGCAAAGGACTCTTTTTCTTAATTTTTATTAATGATCGTTTGCATTTACTGGATCATTAGTATGATATATATATATATATTTAAATGTATTTAATATTGTTCACTATTACCTAATCGTTGTCTTGGCTCATTTTTATATGGGATTGTTTGACTTTCCCTTATTGATTTGTTGGGTTTTTTAAATTAATTTTTATTAACTTTAATTTAATGGATTCAGGTGTCCCACTCAGTAGAACTTCCTCACCCCTACACAAGGCCATAGAGCACTTGAAACGTGGCTAGTGCAACGGAGGAACTGACTTTTACATCTGTCTTTCATTTTAACTGACTCAAGTTTAAACAGTCACATGCAGACAGCAGCTGCCGTTTGAGACAGCAGACATCTAAAGATTCTAACAACAAAAAAGTAGTGGCGGCCCTGGCCGGTTGGCTCAGCGGTAGAGCGTCGGCCTGGCGTGCGGGGGACCCGGGGTCGATTCCCGGCCAGGGCACATAGGAGAAGCGCCCATTTGCTTCTCCACCCCCACCCCCCTCCTTCCTCTCTGTCTCTCTATAACCCTCCCGCAGCCAAGGCTCCATTGGAGCAAAGATGGCCCGGGCGCTGGGGATGGCTCCTTGGCCTCTGCCCCAGGCGCTAGAGTGGCTCTGGTCGCTGCAGAGCGATGCCCCGGAGGGGCAGAGCATCGCTCCCTGGTGGGCAGAGCGTTGCCCTGGTGGGCGTGCCGGGTGGATCCCGGTCGGGCGCATGCGGGAGTCTGTCTGACTGTCTCTCCCCATTTCCAGCTTCAGAAAAATACAAAAAAAAAATAGTAGTGGCTTTAGCACCAACCCTAGATGATATTAAAGACAGTTCAGAAGAAAGAAATTGGTGCAATGTCTAATTCTCCACCAGGACTATTTTCAATCTGAGGTTCCACGGCCTCATTCCTTACCACCTCCTCCCCCGCAAAACCTCATGGGCTTTTCAGAACGGTGTGACACAAATAGGAACATCTTTTTGTCCCCGAGGCTGGGCTGTATTAACACCTGGTGTACAAACAGGGCAACCAAGTTCCCTCCTTTCTCCTGAGGGGGACGGTTGAGGGGACTCCACAGGACAGAAACTTCCCATACCTCGATCACATTAAGAGCGTAACACAGAAGCAGAGTACTGAAAGAATAAAACCGAAGGGGCAGACAACACAACGGGCAACTTCCTGAAGGCAGCTTCTCTGAAGGGAGACTGCCCTCTGAGAGCCCTCCCCCACCATCACCTGCTTCTGCCTCGCCCACCATCACCTGGTTCTTCCCCGGGTGCAGGAAGACCCGCCCCCTCCGTCTGGTGACTGCTCCAGGGCACAGAAACTAGAAAGGCATGTGGGGGCGCTACCTGTGCATTTGTTTGTTCATTCACTCACTTATTCACTCAACAAACGTCACAAATAAAACAAACCGCTATCCAGATACACTATGAACAATGACGGCGACAGAAAACGGAACAGAAGCGACCTGCTGTCCTGTGCCCCCCGACGGAGCCACGAGGCTCTCGTTCCACCTGAATCGCAGAGAACTCCCTCAGCACTGCTCAGAGCCCAGAACACAGCAGACACATTAACATGCAGCTGAGCATTTATAACAAGTCCAGAGTGGGATCTGGAGCAAACAAAAGTCACTATTTTCTTTCTTTTCTTTTTTTTTGGCAATTTTGGAGAAAAATAAATAAACCTACTAGCGCTGTGAGTACAGAGAAATGACCGTGCAGGGAAAATCATTCATTTCTCATTCAAGCGTCGATGGGAAGACACATTTTCTCTGTCTGTTTTTTCAGGTAAGTCATTCCACATTCATCTATTCCCTCCAAATATGCCCTTTCATCACGCTTGTGCATTTTATGTTCAGGGTGGAAGCAGGAGCTTTTCAAATGCAGAGAAAGAGAGCCACGAAACGAGACACTTTTATGGACCAATTTCTTCTCCAACGTGTTCTGAGGCTGGCTAACAAGTACCTCACGCTCCTTCAATGACAAAAATGGATACTTAACAATGCGTATTTATGCGTGTCAGAGCGCGTTGCAGACACCTGTACCGTTGATCCACACCTCACGGTGACAAATAAGAAATCACTTCCCAACTGACACCATGCAATGCCAATCAGTTCCTCATAAAAAAAGACCAGGGAGTGACTTGTCACACAGGAAATCTGGGATGAGACGATGTAATAACATGATCCAATCAGGCTTAAAATTATACAATCCACATAGAGCTAAAATTAATGGGGGGGGCATAGCAAATTTTAATAAGGGAGCAGTCTGTAAGCATTTATGAGTACTCCCATTAGAGTGAGAGATTCAATTTTATTTAGTGGCAGGAAACACATCTTTAGTGACAGAAAAAGAATCACAACACTTAAAGATGCTATCAAGAACTATTTGAATCTCCCCAGATATGGTTCCGAACTATACAGATGATTCACCTGCGATACAAACCACATTTTTGTTAATAGATGACACATTGCACCAGAAGGCATGAAAGAATCCTAATTACGCTCTTCCCCATCTCCCAAAGCACTGTCTCCACTTCTACAGCCAGCACTGAGCAGAATGTAAGCTGTAACATTGTTTACTCGCTGACATGAACAAATACAGCAAGCCCGTCCCTTTTGTGAAACAGTCAAACTCAACTATCTGCTTACACAGATACCTCAAAATCTATTGAGGACACCAAGGTCCACGGTCAGCTAAGTCAGGGTCCGAGGATTCACACACACACAAACACACACACACACACACACACACCTCTAGTCACAAACCAAAGTGTTTCTTCAAGTGTTACGTCCTTACTTTGGATGTCAGGAAGATGTCCTAAATAAAACTATAAACGGAAATGACAAAAATCCAACCCTCTTATACAAGTACACAAGGGTCTCCCTATATCGACCCTGGTCAGACAGAGACCTAGAGTATCCAACTCTCTGATCCGGACCCCTTTGGAAATAGATGACTTCACAATGACCTTTAGTAATCCAGCCTTTTTTCCAGAAATGGATGTTTTTGTTTTCTTTTTTTTAAAGTCTCAATTTCAACAAATTGGGAGGCAGTGGGCTATTGCAATTCCTCTTTAGTTAACATGGAGGGTGAGGCCTGTACCCTACCACAGACCTCAACTGGGGGTGACTGTGTCCCCCCCAAGGGACAGCTGCAATGTCTAGAGACAGGTGAGGGTGCCAAAATGGGGACAGGCGTTCTTGGCATGTAGTGGGCAGAGACTAGTAGTACAACACTTGGGTCAGAACCAGAATGGCCCCCTGAAGGAAGGCAGAATTCCATGGGGTTTGCGCAGCAGCAAGAGCAGAGGAGACAGGTGGGCAGGTGTCATCGGAGGTCAACAGGGAATGGGACACACACAGAGGACGGTGTCTGCTCACCAGCCACCTGACAATTCAGCCACCCGTTATCCCTCCCACCTGGAGGTCTACACCTGCGTCATGAACACTGCAGGGCCCCGGGCCCTACCATCCTCACCCCCACCCCCACAGTATTCTCACCCCCACAGTAATCTCAAACTGCTTCCTCACTCCCAGCCTTCGCCCTTGGAGAGAACGCACGGGCCCAACCCCAAGAACGTGTGTACCTCTGCGTCCCGTCCCTCTCGCCCTCTCGCAGGGTCCCCATGGAACCCAAGCCTTGCTGCCTGCAACTCGTACCCCCTCCAGCACACCGGTCCACCCCATAATGGGCGGGGAGGGCCGAGAGAACTGGGATGCCACTTGACGTCAGGACCGTTACTGGCAGAGAAGGAACATTTTCTGTTCTTCTTACCGGGACGCATTTGGCCCCACGACATCGGGCACGGGTGCTGGGGACAGAGGAGCTGGGAGAACCGCTGTCGACCCCTGTAGATCCCCGGCTAGACAGCCTCACAACTCCACCTCCTCATCTGCATGATCAGGGGGAACACTAAGCCCTCACCAGGACATCAGGGCACCACACCACCACACCAGGACACCACACCACCACAGCAGGACAGCAGGACACCACACCACCACACCAGGACATCAGGGGACCACGCCAGGACATCAGGACACCACACCACCACCTCAGGACATCAGGACACCACTCCACCACAGCAGGACATCAGGACACCACAGCAGGACAGCAGGACACCACTCCACCACATTAGGACATCAGGACACCACTCCACCACACTAGGACATCAGGACACCACACCACACCAGGACATCAGGTGACCACACCACCACACCAGGACATCAGGACACCACCACCACAGCAGGACATCAGGACACCACAGCAGGACATCAGGACACCACACCACCACAGCAGGACATCAGGGGACTATATCACCACAGCAGGACATCAGGACACCACAGCACCACAGCAGGACAGCAGGACACCATAGCAGGACATCAGGACACCACACCACCACAGCACCACACACACACGGAAAGTGCAGACAGTCCTCCACGGCACGGTGCACAATACATAGGAAGTAGTAGGTAACATGGCTTTTGTCACTGTCGTCCACGCATTCCAGACTCAGCTGAGAACCTTGCCACTGTCTTCGTGTGGCCACCTGGCGAGAACTTGTGAGCCGCCCGGTTCCCTCTCCCGGTGACACCGCGGTGCAGGATGCCCACGGGACGTGGCTGTTGGCAGAACAGCGACATCTCACGCAGACCATAGAGCACGGCTATAATCCGAACGCCATTATCACAGGCTCTTGACAGAGGGCGGCCGGTGGCACGACACTGACCCCGAGAAACTGTTCCCGTCTTCCCTCCTCACAAACCCAGACAGGGCCACCCTCCCTGCACGAACTCTTCACACTAGTCCAGCGAGAGACACGGAAGAACGTTCACTTCACACCCTCGCTGCCAACGTGACGGAGCACGATCAAGGGTGTGGGCCCTGGGGCGAGGAAGTCCACGGGGCAGTCTCCCCCCCGAGAGACGATGCTGGAGACGGACGGATGTCCACCCCCCTCGCTGTGCCTCTGAGCCCGAGAATTCCTTTTTTCCTTTCAAGAATTCACTTTGTAAACGTCGTCCCCCACAGTCAAATCAAATGATTCAGGAGCTTTGGCTCATTGTCATGCAGCGTTCTCTCCTAAATTGATTTGGAGAACTTTAATTTTCAGCCTTGAAAGGCCGAGAGAGCGAGCTTCTGCTTAACCTTGGCGCTGGCACAGCGGCTCCCTTTCATGCTGATCCTCAGCACCCGAAAGTGAGAAGCACCCTTTGTCCCCTGCACTTGGACGGGAAGAGGCGGTGGCAAGTGAGAGGCCGCTCACACACCGGAGTGCACGAGCTCAGACAGTCCCCAAGACGCCAGGGGGCTCCCCTCCACCGGACACTGAACTCCTCACCTGGGAACAGACCGGGGAAATCGGGCAGAGGCGGGTTCCGAATCCACACACACAACAGCAAAAATAAATCAAGGGCCTGACCAGGCGGTGGCGTAGTGGATGGAGCGTCGGACTGGGATGCAGAGGATCCAGGTTCGAGACCTCGAGGTCGCCAGTTTGAGCGAAGGCTCATCTGGTTTGAGCAAAAGCTCACCAGCTTGGACCCAAGGTCGCTGGCTCGAGCAAGGGGTCCCTGGGTCTGCTGAAGGCCCATGGTCAAGGCACATATGAGAAAGCAATCAATGAACAACTAAGGTGTCGCAACGAAAAACTGATGACTGATGCTTCTCATCTCTCTCCGTTCCTGTCTGTCTGTCCCTATCTATCCCTCTCTCTGACTCTGTCTCTGTAGATAGATAGATAGATAGATAGATAGATAGATAGATAGATAGATAGATCAAGGGACTGGGTAAGTCAGGACAGGCAGCAATCAGTATGAATAATGACACGCAGCTCATTGAAGTCGGAGGCTAACTCCCAGGTCGTCCCATTTTAGTGTTAACTGGATCACTATTGATTAGGTTCCGTGTGCGAGATGTGGGGTGCTCTGGGAATTGTAATGGTTTCTCCAAGGACTCCGTGACAAGGGGTGCAGATGCTCGCTCACGTGATAGTGGCGTTTTTGTGCATGTGTGGGACCACGTTGCACAAGGCGTTACCCCCGACAACCCACGCTGATCTTGGATTTCTACCCAACTCAGCTTGACTGATACGCAGACTCAGGCACACAGGTTGAGGGCTCAACAGTGTCATTTATATAAAAAAGATGGATACTCTGCCTTTCTCACACTGGAAGATACCAACTGCCCCCAGATTGTCTCTCTTAGCTCAGACAGCACATGGGGGTGGTGGGACTCTGAAAGCCCTTCTCTGTGCAGCCACAGTCTGGATTTCTTGTCTTCTGTTGCATTTGCCTGTTGCTGCTGGGGTGCTGTCTTTTCCTCCACAGCCGGGCCAGCAGCATCGGCCGCCGGGAGGAGAGGTCGGCCTGGGCTCCTGCATGGCTCGATTCTCAAGCTGCAGCCCCCACCCAAACCCTCCCTGTACAACCAAGCATGGCTTTGACGTGTTTTACAGCCCGGTTCCAACTGGCTTTCAATTTTTGTTTTCGAGAGAAGGACAGATAGGAAGGGAGACGAGAAGCCTCAACTCATAGTTGCGTTGCTCTAGTTGTTCATTGATTACGTCTCATATGTGCATTGATGGGGGGAGGGGGGTTTTTGGCAAAGCCAGTGACCCCTTGCTCAAGGCAGCGACCTTGGGACCAGATGATCCTACGTTCAAGCCGTGACCTCGGGGTTTTGAAACTGGGACTCCAGTGTCCCAGGTTGACATTCTACCCACTGCGCGACCACCGAGCGGGTGGTTTTGACATTGTAATAAGTGGCCGGAGGGAAAACATCAAAGGAGGAGCGTTTCATGACACATGAAGTTGATACGAAATTCAGATTTGTGTGTCTGTGAAACGTCGACTGTTGACAATGAAAATTTGTTTTCCCTCTCTTGGTAGAACCTCTCCATCACAACTGGATTTTGCCTTTTGCCTCGCGTGTTAACTGCGTAGCCCTTTCCAGACAGAGCTCGCCAAGCCCATCTCTGTGGAATAACTGGACCTTCCAGATAGATGTCAGATCATGTGCGCCAGGCTCTTAGAAGAGCCACTCAAACTCTTCTGTTCCACGACGGAAACGAAGGGGGCTGGTTTGCTCCCCCCATAGCTGCGGACCAAGGGTCGATCCACTGGGCTCGCTGCAGAATTCTGTCTGGGGTGCTCTTGCTGGCCAGTACTTTCTGAGCATGGGGACGTACGTGTACCGTGTGACACACACAGCTCACGGTCTGGCGTTAGTGACATACAGTGTTAACTCTGGAACTTTGAGCAGGTGTACTGAGTCACCTCTCCCGTGCTCTGGCCCTAAAAGCAGCGTGAAGGATGCTTTCATTTTATCCAGCCCACAGCGCGGGGACAGTGACTGCCTGGGAGACAGGTGCACAGAGGTCACACGGTGCTCAGAGGACGCAGGGCACAGGGGCAGGTCAGGCACGCCCCACACTGCGTGCCCAGCCCGGAGAGAAGCATTGAAGGGCCCCCTTCCGTCAGGGCTGAGCTCTTTTCCAATGGAGCGGTGGGCCTGGGGCGGCAGGGGTGTTCCTCTCTGATTCCTCTGCCGAGCTGGAGCCACGGTTGTGGAGAGAGAGAGAGAGAGACAGAGACAGAGACAGAGACAGATGGGGGCAGGGCGTCCTCGCTGTGGTCGTAATTAAAAGCAGAAAACACGAGATTTGATGGAGTCTCCGTCCCCAGTAGTCAGCTGGATGCTTTGTCCACAGCCGAGCACTTGAAAGTAACCTACAAAAGTCTTGGTCGGACGAGGAGCTGACAGAATCTGGGTGAATTTGGGAGCAGCTAGCTCCTCATTCTCTCCCCAAAACAGACTTCATGTAAGGGCTAATGAGAAACCAATTTTGGGGTGTGTTAGATTCAGTTATAGGAGGGGAGGCAGAGAGACAGACTCCCATATATGCCCTGACTGGGATCCACCCGGAAAGCCCACTAGGGGGTGATGCTTTGCCTGCTTAGGGTATTGCTCCACTGATCGGCAACCAAGCTCTTTTTAGTGCCTGAGGCAAGGGCATGGAGCCATCCTCAGTGCCCAAGACCATCTTGCTCCATTTGAGCCATGGCTGCAGGAGGGGAAGAGAGAGAGAGAGAGAGGAAGGAGAGGGGGAGGTCTGGAGAAGCAGATGGGAGCTTCTCCTGTGTGCCCTGACCGGGAATCAAACCAGGAACGGTCATATGCCGGGCTGATGCTCTACTACTGAGGCAGCTGGCCAGGGCCTTCATTGACCCTCATCCAACAGTGTCACTAGCACAGACCGGTTTGGACCAGGTTCGTTTGGAGAACCTGGGAGAATCACAGCTGTATGGAATTCTGGTTTTATACAGTGCCTCAGTCCAAAACGGAAGGGCGCGGCCCAGAATCGAGCTGGACTTCGAGGGCGTGGCTTTCACCTGCTTTCCGGCACCCTCTGGATAACGCAGGTGCCCGAGCCATTGCCCGTCTAAAGCATACATTTCCCTGCCATTCTTGAAGCTGTTGTCCTGTGTGAGAGTCAGTTGGATTTCCTAATCCACTTATATATTGAATTAAAAACCTACTTGTCCGGTGGTCGTGGTCTTGACTCCTAATAAGGACATTTTTCAATGAGCATCATCTCCTGGGTTTTGGAATAGTGAGAAGTGTTATATCTCTTTCAGTTCTCATCACAAACCAGCTGAAAATTGCGTTATGTGCCAATGTGATTGGCCTCAATAAAGCCTATTGTTCAAGTATAATTTGAATTAGGAAACTGTTCTGTAGACCTCTTACCGAGTTAAACTGTGCAATTATGCTTCTGACAAGACGCAAGTGCACTTGAAAGTCCCCTTATGTCTTAGAACAAATGAAGAGTTTTCCTTTCTTTTAAAATTGGAAGTTGTCTCTAATCTTTTGGTTATACAGTAACAGTATAACTGTATTTTTTTTTTTTTTAGAGAAGAGAGAGACAGGGAGAGAGAGGAAAGAGAGACAGAGAGAAGGGGAGAGGAGCTGGAAGCATCAGCTCCCATATGTGCCTTGACCAGGCAAGCCCAGGGTTTTGAACCGGCGACCTCAGCATTTCCAGGTCGACGCTTTATCCACTGCTCTGCCACAGGTCAGGCTAACTGTATTTTGTTTAACATTTATACACCCATATCTACATAATTTTCCAGGATCTCAGAAAACTTGAAAAAAAAAGCCATACTGAGGTGTAATTTATATGCCGCAGAATTCATGGGTGGTCAATGTGCAGTTCGTGATTTTCAGTAGGTTTAGAGAGGGAGGACATCACCACAGCCCCATTTTAGAACACTGATCACCCGAGAAAGAGACCTTCTGCCCTTTGTCACTTCTCCCCCCCCACCCCCCAAACCCTGGCATCCACTCATCTGTTTCGTGGATCTGTGGATTTCCCGCTCTGATTGCTTCGAACAAGTGGAATCCTACACAGATGGAATCTTGACTGTCTCGCCTCTTTCAGTTGGTGTGGCCATGTGGTGGCTTGGAGTTGTCCCTCTTTCTCATTGTTGACCAGCAGTCCCTTGTCACGATATGCTTATCCATTCATTTAACAGTTGATGGGCATGTGGGCGGTTTCTACTTTCTGGCTGTTAGGAATGGAGTGGCTGTGAACATGTACTGGTTTTGGGTGGCCATGTGTTTTCATTTCTCCTGGGTATTTTCCTAGGAGCGGAATTGCTGGGCCCGATGGTAACTCGATCTCTAACATTTTGGGGAGCAGCTGGACTGGTTTCCAAAGCGGTTGTGTCGTGTGACATTCTCACCCACAAGGAATGAGCATTCCAGTGTCTCATTCCCAGGTTGTGGGGATGTCCACATACTGCTACAATATTGGTTTTCTGCTCGTCAGTTTGATCCATGTAGCTGCACGTGGCTGTTGTGCAGATAGATACCGGGTTGTTTCGGGCAGTGGTCCAATGGGCCGTCTCACAGATAGCAGTCCTGTGGCTGGAGTTGTATGGAGTCCACCATTTCGTCTCTGGGACCTGCAGGAGAAATTGTGCACGTGCTAGAAACTGTGCTTTTAAGACTTGTATCTTTTTCAGGGTGTTTTTTTGTTTTTTGTTTTGTTTTGTTTTGTTGGAGACTGTGACTCAAGCACCTGGCATGCTTGTTTCTTAAAGCAGGTGTCTGGGAAACTCAGAGTCCCATTCCTGGTCCCCGTCGGCGAATGGCAGGTGGCATTGCCTGGCAGGCTGTGGTCATCACTTCTGCTGCGTGTCATTATTCATACTGATTGCTGCCTGTCCTGACTGACCCAGTCCCTTGATTGATTGATTGATTGATTTACAGAGACAGAGAGAGTCAGAGAGAGGGATAGATAGGGACAGACAGACAGGAACGGAGAGAGATGAGAAGCATCAGTCATCAGTTTTTCGTTGCGACACCTTAGTTGTTCATTGATTGCTTTCTCATATGTGCCTTGACCATGGGCCTTCAGCAGACCCAGGGACCCCTTGCTCGAGCCAGCGACCTTGGGTCCAAGCTGGTGAGCTTTTGCTCAAACCAGATGAGCCTTCGCTCAAACTGGCGACCTCGAGGTCTCGAACCTGGATCCTCTGCATCCCAGTCCGACGCTCCATCCACTACGCCACCGCCTGGTCAGGCCCTTGATTTATTTTTGCTGTTGTGTGTGTGGATTCGGAACCCGCCTCTGCCCGATTTCCCCGGTCTGTTCCCAGGTGAGGAGTTCAGTGTCCGGTGGAGGGGAGCCCCCTGGCGTCTTGGGGACTGTCTGAGCTCGTGCACTCCGGTGTGTGAGCGGCCTCTCACTTGCCACCGCCTCTTCCCATCCAAGTGCAGGGGACAAAGGGTGCTTCTCACTTTCGGGTGCTGAGATCAGCATGAAAGGGAGCCGCTGTGCCAGCGCCAAGGTTAAGCAGAAGCTCGCTCTCTCGGCCTTTCAAGGCTGAAAATTAAAGTTCTCCAAATCAATTTAGGAGAGAACGCTGCATGACAATGAGCCAAAGCTCCTGAATCATTTGATTTGACTGTGGGGGACGACATTTACAAAGTGAATTCTTGAAAGAAAAAAAAGGAATTCTTGGGCTCAGAGGCACAGCGAGGGGGGTGGACATCCGTCCGTCTCCAGCATCGTCTCTTGGGAGGAGACTGCCCTGTGGACTTCCTCGCCCCCGGGCCCAACCCTTGACCGTGCTCCTTCATGGCCTCTCAAAGGCGTCCTGGCAGAAAACTGGGCCAGGGTCGCCTAGGTGCACCCCAGGCTCCCCCGCCAGGCCAGCTCTGCAGACAGCCCCCGGCCCCTAGGGGACAGCAACACTGCCTTCCTGTGACTCGGCAGGCCCCTCAGGACGGCAGGGGCTGGCAACCAGTGATATTGGCTCCTGACGGCTTCTCCCTGCACTTCCCAGACCGCGGGGGTGGCGCTTGTCTCCCTGCACTTCCCAGACCGCCGGGGTGGCACCTGTCTGGGGAATACCGGGAGGCCTTCTCCTCTCGGTCCCTGTCAGGAGGGGACTGGCACGGTGTTTCTAAGAAGAGCGGACTGCCCTTCTCAACACGGGTGTTGCACCCCAAGGAAGCACGTGCACAGCTTCCTGTACCAAGTCCCCGTTCTCGCTCCGGTTGGGGGCCTGTGGGCGCGCCGTGTTCTCCTCTGAGACCAGCACGTCCTCTACAAACCCCGACAGCCCCCCGAGAGTGGGCAAGAACCCCGCGCCTCCACGTGAGAAGAACCTGCGTGGGCGTATGCACGCCGCCTACCCAGACCCCACAGCTCAGTAAGTCTCGGGGTGTTCGGGCTCCTCTCCCTGCCATCGAGTGTCACAGCGCGGGGTGGGGCGCGCCCGGTCCGGCTTCCCTCCCCGCACGCCCGCGGGCACGTGGGCTCAGCAAGGCCACCTTTTCCCAGACGAGCTCCTCCTCCTCGGGTTTCCCTGGCGCTTGGTTGAAGGGGTGCGGCTACCCCAGGAGCCTTTCCGCCAGGGTGGCCAGAGCCCAGAAGCCGCGACTCAGGACAAGGGTAGGTGGCTGCGACTCTCCGCCTTGGGACCTTACGACTGGGGGGGGGATGTTCCGTGTTGGCACTGCCAGGCCCCCCACCGGCACCCCCAAGGCCTGAGACGAGTTCAGCTGAATGGGTGATTTAAAAGCCAGACTCGGCCCTGGTCGGTTGGCTCAGCAGTAGAGCGTCGGCCTGGCGTGCAGGGGACCCGGGTTCGATTCCCGGCAAGGGCACACAGGAGAAGCGCCCATTTGCTTCTCCACCCCCGCCCCCTCCTTCCTCTCTGTCTCTCTCTTCCCCTCCCTCAGCCAAGGCTCCACTGGAGCAAAGATGGCCCGGGTGCTGGGGATGGCTCCTTGGCCTCTGCCCCAGGCGCTAGAGTAGCTCTGGTCCCGGCAGAGCGACGCCCCGGAGGGGCAGAGCATCGCCCCCTGGTGGGCAGAGCATCGCCCCTGGTGGGCGTGCCAGGTGGATCCCGGTCGGGCGCATGCAGGAGTCTGTCTGACTGTCTCTCCCCGTTCGTTTCCAGCTTCAGAAAAATACAAAAAAAAAAAGAAAAAAAAAAAAGCCAGACTCAACGCAGAGGCGCCTCAGGGGTGTCTCCTTTACAACCTCGCACCCCACGGTCTGTAACCAGCGGCCACCATGGGGCGCTGCGGAGGCCCGGGGGCTGTGACCGCACAGCACCGAGAGTGACCTCAGCACATTTTCCTGCCTTTGCCGCTGCTTCCTCCCAGCCCTCCAGGATTCACTTTTAAACGACGGGACGGGCTTGAACCTGCCACCCAGGACGAGAGCAGGCAGGAGAAAAGCAGGAGGAAGAGGAGGAGAAAGGACCCAAGCTCACACGCAAGAGACCACGAGTCCACATCAATGCCCCCGAGCATTCCTGTCGTCTCCATAAGTGACACACGCAGAGGACTAGGGCTTCAGGTGGACCACGGCAACCCGTGTGCCTCTCCGTCCCCAGACCCCTGCTTAACTCAGCCCTCATCTGGCCTGTAGATGGACATGTGATGACAGTTTCACCAACCGGACGTGTCCATCATGTGGGCTTGCTCTCTCTCTTTCTCTCTCTCTCTCTCTGACACACACACACTTTGAATCTTGAGGGACTAGCAGAAAAACAGAGCTCTCCCTGCAGTTTCTTTTACGGTCTCGCTGACACTGAGTGAGATGGCTTCCCGGACAGGTGGTCCTGCCACACTACCCGTGGCCGGTCCCTGCTCCCCGCTTCCCAATCCCGCAGAGCGCCCGAGCAACGCTGCCCCAGGACTGGCCACGCCGCGCCCTCCATCAATTCCCAGGGGACCTCCAACTCCAATACACCGTCAGCTTAAGTTGCTGTGGTTTAAAAGCAAGAGCCCCGAGGGGCACACATTTAATCTACTGTTATATCAACGTGTTCAAGATGCGTGTGCATGTTTTATTTACACCACGGTTATAAATCAAAGCTGTAAATAAACCCTGCAAACACACACACACACACACACACACACACATGCTTACAACAGCACATAATACACCTGAGAAAAGACACCAGGAACTATCAACATTGGTTTCTTTGGAAAGAGGGAGTAGGAGGGAGAAAGATCCCTGCCCGGGTGGCTCAGTTGGTTAGACCGTCGTCCCAAACGCCAGGGTTCTGAGTTCAATCCCCAGTCAGGGCACATGCAAGAATCAACCAATGAAATGCATAAATGAGACAACAAATCCATGTTTTCCTGCCTTTCTCTCTCTCTAAAAATCAATAAATAAATTGGGAAAAAAAGAGAGAAAGACGCTTTTTACTTTTTCTTACTCAGACGCCTTCGGTTCTCTGCGACTTGAAAACATGTTAACTAAACAAACGGAACGTCCCGTAATAAAAGTAAACACACACAAAGCGAACAGGACAGCCAAACCCAGAGAATGCTCTCACCCGTGAGAGATGCTTGGCCTCCTCCTGGACCACTTCCCCTTCCTTCTAAGGCAACTCGCTGACAACGTTCACTCCAGGGCCCCGCAACACCTGCGGGCTCCATTCGGACGAACCAGCCCGCGTCCCCACCAGCGAAGCAGGAGCCTCTCTCTCCCACCACGGAAACAGACCCGAGTCGCCACCTCCCACCCCAGCACACTGGGCCTTCCCGCTGGACGGAGAGAGCCTTCATGAATGACCGCTGACCCCGCGATGGCCTTACGCTCCTGTTTCTACAGCGCAGGCTGTCTGTTCTTGGGGTATAAATGAGGTGCTGTCAGTGGGCTTCTTCTGAAATTGAGTTTGTGTGTAAGTCGGAACGGGTCCATTTGCCTATTAGATGCGACTTAGATATTTGTCTTGACAAGAGTATTTATTTTTTACCTTCTTGTGCCTATAGATACTTAACCGTGTTCCAATACACCCCTAATCAATCTTGGGTGATGCAGACGATGACGGACTTGTTGAAGAGGCTGAGACAGGTGTTAGAGAGTCAGGTCTGGTTCTGCTGCTGGACACAGTGTCATGAACTGTAGGCATCAGGGAGGTGCACACACAGCTTTTCTTTTCCTCGTCCTGAACGGTCCTGTGGCATCACAGGTACTCACTGACTGGACGGTAGACTCTGAATGTGAGCCTCTCTGTGTTGGGATCTTGCTCCTCTAACGTTACCATTCCTGCTTCAGTGAGACAAAAAGCATCGGCTACCTCTTTTGTAGAAAACTTTTTTCAGCCTGACCACGCAGTGGTGCTGTGGCTAGAGCATCCGACGGGGATGCAGAGGACCCAGGTTCGAGACCCCTGTGGTCGCCAGCTTGAGTGCGGCTCATCGGAACAAAAGCTCAGCAGCTTGGACCCAAGGTTGCTGGCTTGAGCAAGGGGTTACTCGGTCTGCTGAAGGTCACAGTCAAGGCACATATGAGAAAGCAATCAATGAACAACTAAGGTGTCGCAACAAGAAACTGATGATTGATGCTTCTCATCTCTCTCCATTCCAGTCTGTCCCTATCTATCCCTCTCTCTGACTCTCTCTGTCTCTGGAGAAAAAAAAAGCACAAAAAACTTTTTCAGCTATGGTGTTTCTAGGTCCCCGTTTTCTTCCCTAAACGCTGTTCTCTGCTGCTCTAGTTCCATGAGGTCTTCACGTGTTAGTTCTCTTCCGTGGGCGCCGAGCAACTCTATGACATCATGTTCACAGATGCACAAGGGCGGCTGGCTACCGACAGCCCTGATGGCAGTGCTCCGTCTGTCAGCACAAACCGCACGTGAGTCAGATGTTCGTAACTCGGGGACTTGCTGTGTGGAATCAGTACGGCTGCAGCTAAACTCCCCCAAATTGCACATTTCTGCCTGCTTCCGTTGAGGCGTTCCGGTCGCTCGATTCGCAAGCTCCTCTCTTTCATCCTGGGGGCTGACATTCCGTTCTCCCTCTGCTCCTACGTACGCCTCATCCTTACAGTGAGACATGCTGCCGTGGGTTCCAACAGGAAGGAGCTGGAGAGGGAGGGGCTGGAAGGAAACTCATGCTCCCCTCACACGGCTGACAGGGACAGGAGCAGCACCGCCACAGCCTGGAAACGACACCACAGAGGGGCACACACGCGGGACGGCGGACGGACAGCAAGCTAGACGGGCTGACAGCAGCACTCTCCGGGGCTCACCACTGAACCGGAAGTCCTCCCGACAGGCGCCCCAGCCAGACCGGAAGTCCTCCCGACGGGCGCCCTAGCCAGACCGGAAGTCCTTCCGACGGGCGCCCCAGCCAGACCGGAAGTCCTCCCGACGGGCGCCTCAGTCAGACCGGAAGTCCTCCCGACGGGTGCCCCAGCCAGACCGGAAGTCCTCCCCACGGGCGCCCTAGCCAGACCGGAAGTCCTCCCCACGGGCGCCCCAGCCAGACCGGAAGTCCTCCCGACGGGCGCCTCAGACAGACCGGAAGTCCTCCCAACAAGCGCCCCAGCAGAGATACTGTCCGAGCTCACAGGAGCACGCTCACCCCCACTTGCGTTACTGAAACACAGCAGGGAGACTCCTCTTCAACCACGGGGCTCCCTGCCCCCGAGATGCGGCTTCTCCCAGGCTGGCCTTCACCTGCCCGCCTAGGTCTCCCCAACACACAGGACAAATGCCAACACAGCCAGGCGTGGAGGGCACCAGGAAGGCCTGGCTGCCTGTCTGACTCTGACCGCGGCCTCTGACCGTGGCGACCAGGCTCCCGCGTGCCTCGGTCCTACGGCTCCATCGCCACCCGCCCTGTGGTTCCCTGTAACCTGCCCTCCGTGCTGGATTAGCTCGCCTAGGACACTCGGCCCTCCACAGTAAGTAAGTGCACACAGTAAGTGCTCAGTTAAGCGTCAGCTCTGACACCGGTGACGATGGTCAGCCACCATGAGCTCTGTCCATGGAGCCCCAAGGTTCCGTGTGATCCGACCCCACTTCTGTGCCAGATTCGTCCTGAGCCAAAGCTACCACCTGTCGTACGCGGACCGACCCTCTGCACATCTGTTTGGCTGGCACCTGTCACTGTCTTCTAACACTCAGCCGGAGCCCAGGCTGTCCCCGGGCCCCCTCCCGAGTGCACCAGGCCAGTCTAGTTCCGACTCGCAGCCTGCAGTCTCCAAGGGTTATCGGGGACTGAAGGGGCACGCCCTTCCTGGGACCTGATAACACTGGGGGTACAACGGCAAGCTTGCACGACGGGCTGTTCACCAGCCTCCCCGGGCTGTTCACCAGTCTGCCCGAGCATGCACTCTGTGACTAAGACAGGGTCCCGGACGTGACACAGAGGACATTCTGGTGGGGTGGTGGGGAGAGGGACACACGTAGAGGCTGTAAGAAAATGGCAGAGGAAGGCAAAGACAAACTGGCCTGGGCACATAACAAACGCAGTCAGGAGGGAGACAGGCTCCCCGGAGGAGGGGACGTCTAAGCATCAGCTGACAGCAGTTCTGAAGAGAAAAGGGCACTGAGCTGGGATCGTCACAGAATCCCACGCATTTACAACAGGAACAGACCTTTAGCAGCAAGCGCCCACCCACCGGTATCATCACCCATCACCTCACCGGCCCCGCACAACAGCCTTAGAAATACTGTCCACTCCATCCTCCCCACTGGAAACCAAGGCGGAAAGAAGTTACCATGGGAATGGCTCTTCCCCAGGGCAGCCTCCTCCCCTCCCCTCCGCCTCCCCCAGTCACCCAGACCAAGGCTTCCTCCACCAACGCCCACGACCTTCAGGATCCACAGGATGGTGCTCAAGGTCACGAGAAGCTCTCTCTGCCCTGTAAGCAAGTCCACGTGTGCCAGACATCCCTCCTCCTCGCCCCACACAAGCCGCGCTTTCCCCCACAGTGGCCACTAAAAGGTCCAGACAGGGGAGAGAAGTCAAGACTGTCATTCCTTCTTCTCAGAGCCTCTTGTCACCGGCCCGCACTCCGCCACTGTCCTGCTCTCTGAGCACCTGTTCTGGGCACGGACGGCTAAGCGATCTGTCCCTCCACTGTCCCAGGCCGGACTTGGGCCATGGGAGCTGGCCGGGCCTGCTTCTGCCCGGCAGGTGCACACACCTTGGCACCGGCCTGTCTGACGCAGCCCTTGCCCGGCCCCCGGCCCCCATCACAGGCTTATCACACAGGCCTGAGGTTCACGGGTGGACGGACGGGAAACACACTCTGGGTCTGGATGGGCCACAAGCACCACCAGTCAGGAGACAGATACGTAAGACGGAGCCACAACCTCCCATCAACGCCTGACAACGGGAGCTGCAACCAAAACCGGGCTGACAGGATGACCACGATGACAAGGGCAGCAGCACGGGCACCAGGACCCAACCCTCGGAGGGAGGAAGACAACAAACAGGCATCAACCGGTCAGAGTCAACCTGACCTCCAGGCTCCGTCACCCGTCAGGCGTAAATGACTCACTGGACCCACAGACACCAGCGTCAGCACAAACCTCCCCAGACGGTGACCTCCCCAGACGCCTGCCGTCAGCATGTGCCCCTCGGTGGCACTCAGTGCCAGTGAGCCAGCTCCCAGAGGGACGCCCTCTGACCCCCACCTCTCTGCTCAGGTACTCCCACTGCCCCCAGCTTCCCTCACCTACCGCCCTATCGCCCTAAGATGCCCGGAATGAGGTGTTCTGGGTCCCCTGCCACCGCTCAGCACAGTGTTTGCGTAAAGAACGACAACTCCCTTTCCAAATGCGGAGTCCGAAGCAGAACGTAAGAGTTCCCTTCACCTCGTCACCGGCAGTCACACCGCAAGAGGTCTGGACAAATCCATGTCCAACCTGAGAATCTGAGAAGCAGTTTCATTTACTGGGTCTCTTGGGAATGCCCGACAGGTCATTAGGTCTTGAGGGTGGAGCCCTAATGAACACCATCAGTACCCCCACTCAATCAATACCCGGACTGCTCCAAGTTCTCCGGCGACCCCGGAAGGAATCAGGGGACTGACCTCCCGCAATCGCTTCAGGTGGCAGCGGGAGAGGGGCAGGGACTGGCAGTGTCTCAAAACCCCCCCGAGGGACGCTCCCCCCCTTCCCGGAGAAAAGAAAGCCTTCAGCAAACAGACACTGCCCTTCCGTTCCTGTTGAGGGAGGGAGACCTCTTCTCCCAGAGCCAGAACAGAAATTACAAGTCACGGCCTTCCTCCAGCACTCTGGGAGATGCCGTCTTTATCACAAAAACTCAATTAGCAGCCCCTGACCTCCACATCATCTTACGCACTGTGTGTACCGCCGCTTCCTTTCTGGGGAGGCCCGATGCGCTGCGGAGGTCAGAGAGCATCCCACGCGAAGGAACAACCTGCGTCCTCGCCTTATTAGAACTGTCTGCGCTCTGACTTAACGGTCAAGCTAAAGAGGCTGCTGGGTCAACGTTTATCCTCGGCTCTCACAGAAATTACCCCTGTGCACAACCAACACAAATTATTACCTGTGCACAACCAACAGGACGCAGTTAAGTGTCGATCGAGGGCACTGCCGATACAGTGCTTGTACCGTAGGACAGATAAAAGCTCACTTCTGCCGCCCGGCCCAACCAGAACTGCCCGGAGCACTTAACATTCCACGGGTTTCTGTGACGGCCTCATAACCACCGTAATGCGTGCTCACGAGGGACCTGAGCGGCACAAAGGGTGTGTGCGTGAGTCGTCACAGGATACAACAGTGCCTATGACCAGGTAGTTCAAGGTCGCCACAGTTCAGTAAGAACCCTAGGCCACTGTGCGATTTTCCACTGATCCTATGTGGCGAAACCCCACGTGGGCTAAACTGAGGGTCACCAATTCCAAGCCACCCTCACACAAAGAGCGCATTGCTCAGAAACACTCGGGGAGACTTGTCACGGTCTTATCTTTGTCACCCATACTCAACTGCTCTGGGACTACGTTACTGTTTCACCCTACGTCCATAATTCCATTAAAATTCCTCACTCTACCTACTGTTTTTACACTAACATGGTAGAGGCTCCTGGAAACTAAACACAGATGGGTCTCTTTCTCTCCAAACAAGCAGGACAGAAAGGACCCTGTTCTTTCTGTTTGCTACCAAACAGCAAAGACAGCTACATTTACATCTAAACAGATCGTGTACAACGGACACTGTCTTTTATTACTAATGTGGATCAAAAATCAAAGCCAGGTCCCACCGTTTGGGCATAATTAAAAAGAGTGCACAGCGACTTACACAAAACCAGAAATATTTCCCCCGCCAGAATTCTTCATCTCGTGTTTATGGGTTTGTGTGACTGCTGGGCTAGACGGGTGTGTGTGTGTGTGTGTGTGTGTGTGGAAGAGGGGGTTGTCTGCTTATTTACACACCAGAGCTCTTATTACAACCAGGTGTGGCAGGTGGGGCAGAGCACAGGCAGCGGGCTCGGGAGGTGGAACTCAAGGTGTATTTCCAGTTAAAACTCAGGAGGGAAAACAGCCCCATTTGTGAACGCATTTCCGAAAGGGCACGTGAGGTCCATTCACCCCCCCAGACAGACATCGAGGTCTGTGCGGGAGGACTTCAAAGGTTCCTTACAGCGGAGGGCAAGGCTCCTCCCAGTCCCCCGCCTATTAGCAACAGGACAGGGCACAGACAGCAACAGCAGCAACCGCTGGCAACGGGAGGAGCCAGGATTCTCCGGGAGGCTCTGACGGTGCCCCACGCCACATCTGCTTTGCTGAAAAAGGTGAGCAAGGAAACACTCAACACTGTACTGTTTAAAAAAGAAAACCAGGATATCGAAAAGCACTGAATTACACACCGTAAGTGACTGAGTTGTACGGTATGAGAATGACATTTCAACAAAGCCCTCTTTCTGTTTTTTTTAAAGTCAAGAAATAAGTGTGTCTCATATAGCAATTGATTCCGTACTAAAAACAAATATTCTGCACAAATAAAGCATGCAAAGAGAGTTATGAGACACTATGTAGCATAGAGGTTAAAAACGATATGTTGATCAGTGGAAAGTTGTAACTTAGTGACGATCACAGGAGCCATCACCCAATGGAAATGTTTAGGATGAGCTCAGGCTGGTGAAAATGCCTGAAACCCACTCTGTCTCCGCTGCGAGAGTCATCGCAGACACAGTACGAGAATGAAGATGGCCACCCACCAATTTTTAGACCAACACCTCTCAGGCTACGTCGTCTTCAGTGCAATGGGATAGCTGAGCAGAGAAAGACAATCAGATAAACATGGATTCCGGCCACCAGGCCCCGGACGACTCCTTCTGCGCACCTCCCTACGACGTAGCGCCAACGCCTGGACCAGGCCATCGGCTCCATGAGCACGCTCTCTTCACGCCAGCAGCGCCCAGCCCTGGAGCACCAGAGACAGACACATTGCTGGTGCTGACTTGGACCAAACTCAACCAGAGAAATGGGGCCAAGTGTGACAAGCAGGGGCACAGCCAGGGT